>NC_132780.1:1563877-1768877 GCF_048418805.1 Vulpes vulpes
GGGGCGGGGGTGCGAGGCCTCTGGGCTGGCAGGGCAGCACCGCGAGTGCCAGCGTCCCCCGGGCTCTGGCCGGCCGCCCCGTCCATCCCGGGACACGCGGTCTTTAAACGTCGCGGCCCCCTGCTCGCTCCTTCTCTCTCTCTCTCTCTCTCATCACTGCCCTTCCTGCTGAGGCCTCTTTGAAATTCGACTATGGTCGCGAGCGCGCATTTCGGCGTCTCTGGATGCAATTTGGTGTCATAGCAAAGAATCAAAGGATATTTGCTATCGCTTTAAAGTACGTTTCTGTCCCTCTCCCTCTGAGCACCTGACCCCACAATCACGGCTGGCTTTGAAATAATAGACCCGTCGTGATTACAGGAATTAGGCTGCGGGCTTCCTCCTTATTTGCCCAACCGAGGTTACGGAGGCCGTCTTTAGAGGTGGAAGGGGTGTCTGGCAGCCGCAGGGCGGGGGCAGCCAGGTACGAGCGGGACGCAAGGGCCTGGGGGCCGAGGGGACCTCGCCCAGCCCAGCAGCTGCTGCTCCCTGGGCCTGCGGACCCTGTGGACTCTCTGGACCCTGCAGATCCTGCAGACCCTGTGGGCTCTCTGGACCCTGCAGACCCTGCGGACCCTGTGGACTCTTCAGACCCTGTGGACACTGTGGACACTGTGGACTCTCTGGACCCTGCAGACCCTGCAGACCCTGTGGACCCTGCAGACCCTGTGGACCCTGCGAACCCTGCAGACCCTGTGGACCCTGTGGACTCTCTGGACCCTGCAGACCCTGCAGACCCTGTGGACCCTGCGGACTCTCTGGACCCTGCGGACCCTGCAGACCCTGCGGACCCTGCGAACCCTGCAGACCCTGTGGACCCTGTGGACTCTCTGGACCCTGCAGACCCTGCAGACCCTGTGGACCCTGCGGACTCTCTGGACCCTGTGGACTCTGCAGACCCTGCGGACCGTGTGGACTCTCTGGACCCTACAGACCCTGCGGACCCTGCGGACCCTACAGACGGGAAGGAACGATTTCCCGCAGCAGCTCCAAGCAGGCTACAGGTGCCATGCCCCAAATCCAAGCGTGTTGAAATGTAGCAAGTGAAAACTCTAAGTGAGGGATGCTTGAAGCCTGTCCCCATGTGAGGCAGAGGCCCCGGCACCCATAGGACCTGGGCCGGGGTCATTAAGGTCACGGGCACTGTGTCCTGTGTGTCTCTGGATCCCCGTCCCCAGCTCTGGCACCATCGTGTCCCCGACCCTGCCTGCTTCTTTCCAGAAGCTTCTGCTCGCCCCTGGCCAAGGATGGCTGGCAGCCTCACTGCAGCTGGGAACCCAGGGTGCGCAGCCTGATGGAGCCGGTGCTCCGAGCATGCAGGCCTGGGTACCGCTGTCACCTGTCACCTGGCTCCAGAACCTTCCCTGCCAGGCCGCGGGGCAGCGGCGGCCCTTGGGCGGCTTCGCCCTTCTTACGGGCCTTTAAAGGACGAGAGCGAGAGTTAACGCACAGCTCTTTCTTTGACTTAATTTATTATAATATATGTGGCTAAAATGTAGATCACACTGCTGTTTGGATCTCCGTTTTGATTCCCAAAATTGCAATCACGATAGGTGGATTATAACTGTGCTTTAACATACAGATGAGGAAATGTATTCCTGCACAATTTTCCCCCCTGGAGAAGTCAGCGGATAAGGGGCAGGAGTCTTGAGTAACCTTGTCGCACGCGGTTGTGTCTCTCGGTCGCGGGATGGAGGTTAACATCACAGGACCAGGCGCGTCGTGAACGCAGCAGCGTCTTCAGTGTCCCTGTCGGAAGAGCCTCCGAAGGGAACACGGAAGGCGAAGGAGGGGTCGCCGGGATCCCATCCGGCAAAGTGGCGTCGCCCTTGTCAAACTGTCGGGATTAATCCCGAAAATATCAAGCGCCCACTGGGTGCGAGGCACCTGGCCAGAGGCTGGGGATCTGCGGGAAAGCAGACGGACCCAAGATCCGCTGGGGTGAGGGGGGCGAGCCCAGCAGGGAGTCCGGGAGCCGGGAGGCGGACAGGTGGGGGTGGGAGGCTGGGAGCCCCTGCGGGGCCCGGGAGCGTCCAGGGAGCACCACACGGACGGGAGGTAGTGCGTCAGGGCGCACGTGCCGGGAACATGTGTCCGGGCAGACTGTCGCCTCCGGCCCGAGAGTCAGCGGGAGAACGGACGGCCTGAGGCGCCGCGTGTGCACCCAACGCCCTGTCGCCGGTGTCGTGCCCACTTGCCGCCACACCCCTCCCCCGACACAGGGCTCCTCATGCTGCACAACGACACCCGGTGGCTGGGGTCTGCGTGGACGGGTGTTGGGTGCTGGCGGGGCCAGGCGAGCACCAGGGTGAACAGTCTGGAGTAGCCAGTGGGGGGGGGCCTGGTGAGTGAGCCCCGTCTCGAGGGGAGCCTGGGGCAGGTGCCCGGTGCCCGGGAGGAGGGGCTGGGCTGATGGTGGCCGAGGGAGCAGGGACAGGGGCTGCACTGGGGCCAGACCCTCGAGGGCCCGCACCCCGGGGGGGAGAGCCCCCCCCCAGCCTGCACCTGTGCTCAGTGCCCTGCAGGGCAGGCCTGGGAAGCACGTAAGGAAGCAGCCAGCTTGCTCCCTTGATGCGCTGCTCAGGGCCTACTGAGCACCTGCTCTGTGCCCGGAGACACCGAGGTGGGAAAGCCCGACCCTGCCCCGGCCTTTCAAGGGTCGACCGTCACGGGGGCACGGGGTGGTGGGGGAGTCAGAAATTAGGCAGGCATCACGCACGTGGACAAGTCCCTGACTCTGGTTGGGATTGTGGGCGTCCTGACCTGGGGCGCTGGGGAGGCCAGAGGACATCTCCCCAAGGAAACGACCTTGGGGCTGAACCATCAAGAATTAACCAGATGAACCAGATCTGATTAACCAAGATCGGAGGGAGGCAGTGGCCTGCGGTTCCAGGGTTTGTGTTTGAGGAAGCGGGGCCGGCGCGTGGGCCCGCATGTGGTGACCTCTGGGCCATCGGGCTCGGGAGTGTCGAGATGTTCTGGGGCTGGCGTCTCCGTGGCCCCTGAGCATCGTCGAGGGACATTTCCAGCCCAGATCGTAGCTCAGAGCCCCAGCCCCAGGTCCCTGCGCTGGGCCCAAAGGACAGCTCGAAATTCTTTCTCCGTGTCGGGGTGGACTTCCCCAGGGCAGCACCCTGCTGGTCAGAGGGTCTGTGGGCTGCACTGGGCACACAGGGCAGAGACGCTTAGAGGTAGCTGCCTGCGGCCCTGAATACCGGCCACCCCGTGGACGGACGGAGCCCAGGGTGGGGAGGCCCGTGCGGCCCAAACACTGGGTGCTCCTCTCTCCCCGTCATCCCAATCCTCCACCTTCCTGGGGGTCCTCCTCCCGCCCTCTGCTGTTCACCCTAAAGGGACACTTGGAGCGAATCCACATGTCACATCTGGGCAGTGCTTGAGGACAGGTGCCAAATACGCTCTGGCGTAGGGACTAGAAAATGTGGGCGTGATGGGGCCTCGTCCATGGACCCCCCCTCCCACCAGGGGCTGGTGGCACTTGGCCCTCGGGAAATGATCCTCCCAGGCGGGCAATGAGCGTCCTCCTGGGAAGTCCCGGGGGCCGGGCCGGCTGTCTGAAGGGCTCCCACGGTGATCCCGCCGTATGGACCACTCCCTGTGCTTCTCCTGGGTTTCTGTGCTGTGAGTATTTGGGATCCGGGTTGGGGAGAGGCGACAGTTCAGAATCCACCTATGACTCTTTTTTTTTTTTTTTCTTTTCCTCGTATGATCTCATTTGGTTTCACAAGAGATGGCAAAGTAGGTGCCCCTAGTCCCACTTTGCCAACGGTTGTTTGGAGGCCGGGCAAGGCCAGGGAAACACCCGCAACACAGCGCCGGGAGTGGCAGCCGGCGACTTTCCTGCCCTGCCGGGGGTCGGTCCCCCTGCAGGATTCAAGGCGGGCGAAGGCCTTGCAGACCCCACTCTTTGACGAGACGCTCCGATTCCTCCGGGATAAGTGCCATTACCCAGTTGTTAGCTCGTCGTGCAAACAAGGAGACGAAAGCTCACGAATCGCGGAGCTGAGGACGGAACTCAGATCTTGGAGTCCAGCAAACGTCAGCGTCGGAGGTGCTGCAGCCCCGTCGGGCGGCCGGGCGGTCTCTGCGCACGCCGGGGGGGGGGGGCCCGGCCCACTGCACCCCCTTCCCCTCTCCCCGACCCCCTCCTTCCCGGGGTGGGGGGCCCCTCGGAGGACACACTCCTCCTGCCGGGTCTGTTCCTTGCCCCTGGTCAAGATTCCCTTGGACTCGTCTGCAGGATTCCCAGAGTCTGGAAAGTTCCCTTTGAGAAATTTGCCAACACTTGATACTTTTATCTGTGATCAAAGGACGAGTGAGCAGACTTGACCTTCCCGTTAGAAGCCGCTACCCGGGAAGCCAAGTCCTGCCTGGAGCTAGGGCCACGCGTTTCTTCATGTATCCGTCACGCACACGTAGGGGGGTGGGTGCATGGCGATGTGTCACCTACTAGGTGCCAGATGCGGAGGAGGAGGAATCAGGGTCTTGTTCCCCGCAAGGCACGGGCTGGAAGGAAAGCTGGTGTCCGAGAGGAACAGAGTCCAGGCGCTGTCCCGGCCGGAAGAGCCGTGGAGGGCCCACTCAGGACGCGACGGGGGCTCTGCGAGCTGCGTAACGCGGCCCGATCGGGGCTGCCAAGGTCACCCGTCGGGTGTCAGACGCAAGCACAGCGGCCGGTCAAGAACTGTCAGGCTCTTCCCCGTTCCTACGAGGAGGAAAACAGGGAAAACTTTGCAGAAAGTGCCGTAGCCACATTTGCAGACGTCCACGGCCTTCCAGCGGCTTGCGGGGGGCAGGGGGGGGATGCTGGACCTGGACGGGGACGGCCGTTCCCCAGGGCATCCCCTCTGGCTTTGTTTCCCCCGGGATGACCAAGACAATGGGCGGCGGGGTCCCTGGGCCGTGGGTCCCTCTGCTCGAGGCCGGAACCCCCCGGCCGAAGGGTTTGCCCTTTGCAGACCCACCAGCTGGACAGCAGACCTCCGGAAAGATCTGTGCGCCCCGATGAGCAGAGCCCTGAGCAGCTTTTCTTTCTTTCCTATTTTTTTTTTTTTTTGCTAATTTTTACATGTCATCTAAAGTAATTATTACCGCAAGCTTTTCAAAGGTTCAGGATGCATTCAAAAATTTTTTTGATTTTTGATTCAATGATAACGTTTTTCCCCGATAAAGGTCGTCACAGCGAAAGGGCTCGGTAAGTCGGTGCGGCTCAGAAATGGCAGTAACTTCAGGGCTGGCAGTTGACACTTGTTTTCTGCCACTGTTTACTCTTCAATAAAAAATGCATATTTACCATAGCAACCTCCTGGTCACGTGATGCCCTATCCTACCCGCTACCCTCCAAAACAGAATAGCTTCTTAAAGAAACACACACGTTCTGATGTGCCTGCTTTTCAGATGCAAAAATGTGTCTTTATAAGGAAGGCCCTCTTCCCCGGGATTTAATGCTAATAAACACGTCATCTCTGTAGAAATCATTTTGGTCCCGTGTCTTAAATTTCAGGGCGTTCGCTCTGGGAATCAAAATAAAACCACTCTCGCAAGAAGCCCTTTTGATTATCTTGAGAATTTGCCGATTATTTATTCTGATACAGTTCTACAAAAAACCACATATGTATGTATTTGTATGTATATGCGTATATACGTGTGTGTGTGTGTATTTTTTTTTCGTTTTCTTGCTGTTTTTTGTTTTGTTTTCTTCCGACAACAGCCATTGCTATGGTTTGGAAGGGAGGCTAGTGTGGGTTCTAATGACCTGCCGCTTCATCTGTGATTAAAGATCGTCATCTATGCGAAGCTCAACTGCACACTGAATTGCTTTTCGCTGCTAACTTGGGAGAAATGCCTGGGTGTTCAGAGCTTTGGAGAAGCCGCCCCACCCTGGACTTCTCAGGAAAGGGGCACGGGCCCGGCCCTGGGGACCTTGTGGCCTGCGCCTGGCTCCACAGCCCGGGGCCGGAGCGGGGAGGGCAGGGCCCCGGAGCTGCACGTCTCCGCCGTCCCCACCGTGCCATCCTGGTGCAGGACGCCCCCCTCCCCACCCCGGCAACATTCCTGCTAAAAACTGCCCGTTAGTTGCAGCATGTCCCGCACCATGGGGCGCCACGCTCTGAGTCCTCGCGCCTGCCCCCCCCGCCCCTTCCCCATTTTGCAGATAAGGAAACCGAACCTCAGAGAGGTTTTGTGTGATTTCGCCCAGACCCACGCTCCTAAGAATGGCTGGAGCTTGGTTTTGACTTGAAACCCTCTGGACTGCGATTTCGGCTTAATGTACGACCGGAGCGTTTCTATCCAACTTGGGCCGGGAAGGACCCAGGGGGACAAGGCGGAGCCGGGGGCGGTGCGCGGCACCTTCGTGCGCGGAGTGCTCCCCTGCAGGTCCCCACGGCCTTGCCCGGTCACTGCGGTTTGGAGCAGCCCCGTCCACGCTCTGGTTTTCCCCTGGGCCCTGCAGCCGCATCCGTGTCCCCCCGCATGTGGCTGCCACCAGCATCCCCGGGGGGCGGGTGGGGGGCCCGAGCGGCGCGGTGGCCGTGCGACCAGACCCGTGGTCACTTCGGGAGGCCAGGGCCGGCGGGGGGCACCTCCGAAGCAGGCCTGGTGGATTTTTAAAATTCCTTTGAGCTGCGTGCGGGCCGGTCTGAAAAACAAGAACATATTGTGACTCTGTTCTGCTTGGTGGCTTTTGGGGGGGAAAGCCGAGTGTGGAGTGAGGCAGGGCTCTCGGCGGCAAAGGGGAGGAGGAGGAGGCTCGCCTGGGCCCCACGCCCCGGCCAGCCAATCCGACGGCGGCGTGTCCACGAGCCATTTCATAATTATCCATCACGAATGCCTCCATGCCGCCTTAATAGATTATTTAAAATGGTGCATGTGCCTCCGAAGCAACCTCAAGTCGGCCCGGAACCGTACATACATACAAGCCGGGAGAGGTAATTGCTTATCATGTATCTCTTTGTTCCAGACACTTTTATAAAAGAGTATGTATTATGTATGGTGTGACCTTCAAATGTCAGGAATGTGTTGTGCAATAAACTGTCAATATTTGTGGTTATAAGGTACTAGATGACTTTTACAATAATTGGAACGGCTATATTAAAAGCTTGGATCACTCAGCTGGTTAAAGAGAAAGACACAGGCCAGCGTTCATCAGGGACTTGCCTTCTGCCAACGATTAAATGAAAGATATTGCAAGGTGCTTAAGATGTCTTCTTTGTTTAAAAAAGAATATGGCAAAACATGTCTCCAGGGGACACGTCATCTCCGAATCACGCCTTCTCCTTTCCGCGAGCTCGAGTCCCCCGAGGAAACGCGCGCGGCCCCACAAGGTATGGCCACTGACCAAGTGCATTTTAGGAAAAAAAAAAAAAAGAAAGAAAGAAAGAAAAAAAAAAAAGGACCAGTCCAGCCTGTGCTGGATGTCACGTAGGTAAGAACTCCTTGAAACACGCCCGGTCCTCAAAGCCGTCTCCAGTCCTTTCCCCACCCCCAACACCCCACCCCCCCCCCCATAAATAAATGAGGGGGCTATAAATTATCTTAAGAGGATCTTAAAAGCTATAGTTTTTTTTTTTTTTAAAGAAAATAAATTATGTAGAAATCTTTTGGGAATTTATGCTTTACTGAAAGTAGAGGCTTCTATAGTTTTTTTTTTTTTTTTTTTAAGGAAGGGGCACTTAATTTAAATGACGGAAAAAAGGAGGCGTGACAAATATTTCGCGATGCTTACGGCGGTAATTGGGGCGCAGATTACTTTTAAACTATCGGTTTCACCGTGTTCTTCTATCGACGAAGGTCTCTTTAGGCCTTTAGGTCCTTCTCACGCCAGCTGGATCTTCCTTTAAAAGCTGGAAAGTGGGCACTTGACTCCATCTTCTAAAAAGTCCGCTTTGCCCCCCAAAAGCCACCAAGCAGAAGAGTGCCCTCGTCGTGGCCTTGCTGATTCTACGTGAATGTTTGTGGTTCCTTCCCCATGGATGGGGATGGAGCCGGGGATCCCCTGCACCCCACCCCGCTGGCCACCTCCTCCAGGAAGCCTTCCTGGCCTCCCGCACACTCCAGCCCTGAAGGTGCTGAGCCCTTGGGGGAAGGGGGTGCGTTTCTGGTGTTTTGCTGGTGCCCCGGGCTGGTTCCTCCCAGGCTGCTGGAGGCAACTTCCCTCCTTAGTCAGGACTGATCTTGGCCTCTGAATCTCCACTTGCTTGCCTCCTTCGATTCCTCTATTTGTTGGAAATGTGTCGTGAAGCAAAAAGGACGCATGGCGCTCCTGCTCCGAGCTGGGTGCCTGCCCCGTGCGGAGCTACAAGGCCACGCGGCGGCCAAGGGCCTACCCTGGTGTGATGCCCGGGCTCGGGCAGGGCGTGGGGGACCAACTGTATGTGGGGCCATGAGTTTGCAGGGGTGAGACGTAGGTGCTGCAAGGGAACCGACCAGGGAAAGGGTGTGGGGGCCTGCGGCCAGCGTGGTGGCAGGAGGTGGCTTGGGGACCGAAGCCTGAGGGCTGTCTCCGTGTGGGCTCTGGGGCCAGAGGGAAGGCAGAAGCGCAGGTGGGCACGGGTGGGAGCACCCGAGGGGAGCAGAGCACAAGGGGCTGTCACCGTGGGGGCCCCGCTACAGAGCGGTGGGGCTGGGGCTGTCCCCCACGGCCTCCCCCCTCTGCCTGGCCGGTGCACCTGCCTCCTGAGCCGGCCGGAGGGGACCGGAGGGCACCGGAGCCTGCAGACGCCTTTGCCCCACAGGCCCTGTCCTGGGTGGCTGCTGCCCACTGTCCCCAGCTCGGGGGGACCAGGGCCTGCCGCCCGAGGGCAGGGAGCGGGCCGTGTGGTGGCTCGCGCAGGGTGCTGTCGGGGACAGAGCCTACGGGTGGCCCGATCCCTGGTCGGGCTGTCCCGCACGCTCCCCCGCAGACCGTGGAGAGAGGGCTCTGGGCGCCGTGAAACCAGGACGCACTTGGCCCGCGGTGCCCGATCCTGAAGCCCTTGTGTATTTTAAGGGAAATGTAATCCATGTGTTTCTGATTCATTTTCACTTAACTCATCAAAATGTTGCTTTAGAGAAGCTATTTGAGATCCCAGTATCTCATATATATTTTTTTTCTCCTCTCCGAATTTTAGCCCCTTTAATGACCTATTTCCCCAATTCCGGAAACCCTACCTCGCCAAAAGCTAACGGGGCTCCGTGTGTGGGTCGAAGGTGAGAAACGGAAGCGACGGAGAACATGGTCTCTCTTCCCCTCTCCACCTCCACGCACGGAGTCCGGCTCACGCGCGAGCGCCAGGCTTGCCGGGGAGCCTGGCCCCGGGCCCTGGTCCTGAGGGCCCAACGGGAACTGGCTGCGGCCTTGCACAAGTGGACATCCTTTTCTAAAATAGCTCTCTATTTAAACAAATACTTTGGCCAATCCATATTCATGCCTCACTGTCTAACATGACTATATATGGCATCATAACAGGGAGCTTCGATGAACCCGAGACACCAGACTCATACGGACTCGGGACACGAGTTTTGTCTCCCAAGAGTTAAGTGGGATTATTTACGGGAATGTTATAATTTTTGCGCGTACTACTAATTGGCAAAGTCGTTTTTTAAAATAAAAGGAAGTCTTCGCCGAACCAGGAGTCTCTACCGCCCTGGTCATCGTTGTTTTATCCGGCTTCTGTTAATTTTAAAGTTTTCAAAATAAGGGGAAGCGTGAGGCTTTTGAGAGGAAGTACACATTCCTTCGGACCTTTCTCTAAGGTGTTAGCTATTTCCTGGAAAGAGTGTAAAGCAGTGGTTATCTGCGGGCAAGGAAATTAAGAAAGGTGCAATTTTTCGGTGTTCTGCTCACCCCTTCGACTCCCCACGTAGTTTTCTTCTTCATTGATGAAGTGAGAGCCGTGCTTTTGAGATGCTCCTTGCACAAGGCAGACACTCAGAATTAACTGCACAACTCACCTGGGAAAATGCATTTTCTGCTACACAAGAAGTTCCCCAGAAATTAAAACACTGCGGCATTTTATGCCATAAAGTAGTAAGGGCTCAGGGATCCCAACACCTACCCCACCGAGCTGAGGCTGCTGGGCTAACTCTCCCATCGCCGCGTGGACTCAGCATCACCACCAGCAGCAGCAGCAGCAGCAGCAGAGTTTTAACTTTTTTTTTTTTTTTTAACGGAAATCTTTGCAAAATATACTTCTGGGCAGGTGAAGGGTGAGGCCGCCTTGGCAGGATGGAGCGAGGACGGTCACACGTGCACGCTTTGAGAGGAACCCTCTCTGCTCTTATTTGTCGGGCTTCCCTCTGTCCTTTTTGGTCTCCCTGGCTCTCGTTCCCGGCCTCGTTCCGGTTGTCCATGGGACTGCCTGCGGGACCGGGACAGGCGAGGCCTCCCCCTGCGGATCTCCGTGGCTCTCTTTCCTCTTCCATGCAAAGTCTGGCGTGGGGCGGCTGCCGGCCACCTGGAGTCTCGGCGACCCGCCATCCTCTGGTTTGTGATTTTGCCGCCCCCACCCATGTGTTTCAAGGTCACCGTGGTGGGGGGTCCAGGGGGAGGCGGCCGTGCACCGTCCCTCCTCCGTGTTGCCTCCGGCCACTGGCCAGGATTTGTCGCTTGGTCTCAGCTTGGTGCAAATGAGGCTGGGGAAGGTCAGGGGCACGTGAGAGACTTAGGAGCCCTGTCTCCTTCATTGTCTTCTCCTCCCGGCTCTCTAAGACCCATCCCTGGTTCCTTCTTTGGCTCAGCCTGAGGCTTGGCTGGGTGAATGAAGGCCCCAAAGAGGCCAGTGGGTGAAGACAGCCTGGGGTGGGTTTGGAGCTCTTCTGGCGCTGCAGGACTACAGGAGCCAGAGGGGAGGGGTCAGGGGTGCCATCCTCTGGGCCAGATGGAACCAGGGCAGGTGGTGGGGGTGAAGCGCTTTACTTAGGACAGGCCGGGTTAGGAACCCAGAAGGAAAACATGCTGCCTCCTGACTCTCCAGGTCAGCCTTCTTGGCAAACAAGCCTGTTTTAAGTACGTACCATGGAAGCTCAGTGTTTAAAGATCACCGGGTGGGGGGGAGATCTCCCCTTAAAACACCAATTTATTTCATTAATATAAGTTTTTACATTCCAGATATAGATAGAAAGATAGATGACAGATAGATGATAGATAAATAGATAGATAGATGATAGAAGATAGATAAATAGATGATGGATAGATAGATGATAGATAGGTGATAGATGATAGATAGATGATGGATAGATAGATGATCGATAGATGATAGATAAATAGATGATTGATAGATGATAGAAGATAGATAAATAGATGATCGATAGATGATAGATAAATAGATGATTGATAGATGATCGAAGATAGATAAATAGATGATCAATAGATAGATGATAGATGATAGATGATGGATAGATAGATGATCGATAGATGATAGATAAATAATGATAGACGATAGAAGATAGATAAATAGATGATTGATAGATGATAGATGATAGATAGATGATGGATAGATAGATGATCGATAGATGATAGATAAATAGATGATTGATAGATGATAGAAGATAGATAAATAGATGGTCGATAGATGATAGATAAATAGATGATTGATAGATGATAGAAGATAGATAAATAGATGATCAATAGATGATAGATGATAGAAGATAGATAAATAGATGATCGATAGATAGATGATAGATGATAGATAGATGATGGATAGATAGATGATCGATAGATGATAGATAAATAATGATAGATGATAGAAGATAGATAAATAGATGATCGATAGATAGATGATAGATGATAGATAGATGATGGATAGATAGATGATCGATAGATGATAGATAAATAGATGATTGATAAATGATAGAAGATAGATAAATAGATGATTGATAGATAGATGATAGATGATAGATAGATGATGGATAGATGATCGATAGATGATAGATAAATAGATGATTGATAAATGATAGAAGATAGATAAATAGATGATAGATAGATGATAGATGATAGATAGATGATGGATAGATAGATGATCGATAGATGATAGATAAATAGATGATTGATAAATGATAGAAGATAGATAAATAGATGATCGATAGATGATAGATAATAGAAGATAGATAAATAGATGATTGATAGATGATAGATGATAGATAGATGATGGATAGATAGATGATCGATAGATGATAGATAAATAGATGATAGATGATGGAAGATAGATAAATAGATGATTGATAGATGATAAATAGGTGATAGATGATAGATGATAGATGATGGATAGATAGATGATCGATAGTTGATAGATGATAGATGATTGATAGTTGATAGGTGATAGATGATAGAAAGATGATAGATGATTGATAGGTGATAGATAGATGATAGCTGATAGACGATACAGATGATAGATAAGGTTAAGTGTCTAATGAGGCTCCGTAAATTCCAGTCCTACTCGTGTGCGGCCGGTAGCCAGCTTCAGGGGTGGATTGGGACAGCGGCTGACAGTACGTCGCGTGTTTGGGCTTTACCTTCTGAAACGTTGTTTGTCTTCCTAAGCATTTGATTCTTTGTCCAGGGCTGCCAGTCTGTGGTTCGGTTGAGTTTGAGGCCCCTAAGAGGATCGGGGCCATTTCTCATCCCCCTGGGTCCTCCTCTCTCCTCCCTCCTCCCCTCCCTCTGTGAATGCCGGGCCCGCCTTAGGGCTAGCAGCAGCACATGGTTTGTGACCCGGCGATGGCCAAAGCAGGGAGGTCTTGTCCTAGGACCCCTCGCCCCCAAATAGCATATACTTGACGCACAGCTTGCCGTGATGAGGTCCATCCCCTCTTCTTTAGCAAACCAATCTCCACTCGTAGGGACAGGAGACAGGAGAAAGCTTGCAGGGTGTTGGGGACAAGTGAACCATCCACGTGTCGGAAGCTGAGACTCTGGAAGGGTCCTACATGCAGCCTGTGTCCCCCTGGAACAGCCCTGCGAGGCATTGACTGGTAGAGAGTAGGTCTCATAGTTCACAGAGTCAAGAAAAGAGACAGGGGTCCTACGAGTTATTTCTCCACCTTTTCCGTGTCGCGGGAGGCTCGGAACCCACCCAGCCTGCGGCCAGGTGCCCCGCTCCTGGGGCCGCCCCCGCTCCTAGCAGCTACCAGGACTGACTGGTTTTGCTCCGTGGGTGAGCAAGGAGGAGCCCACGATGGGTCTGGGGCTGACCTCCGGGCACACATCCGCCGTCCTCCACCCAGACCACGTAGAGCAAGTGTCTGATCAGGAGAAAGAAACAGTGCAGCTTGTAGGAAAAGGACTTTTTTTTTTTTTTTTTTTTCAAAAAGCTGGAACCGATCCACAAGCAGGCTCAGGAAGGATGATGGCTGTGACTTTTACGATGCTTCTTCCTTTCTTCCTGTTTCCTGGAGAGGCCGGAGAGGCCAGGAAGGCCGGTCCTTGTGACCGGGCCTGGGGTTGCATCCCTGGCCGGCTCCGTGGGGCCCTCGGCAGAGCCTGGGTGGGGACGCCCCCTGGCGAGTCCTGCAGAGGGACCGTCACCCGTGCTCCCAGACTCTGGGTGGAGAAGGCGTCCGAGAGCAGCCGCGTGGTTGCCCTTGGCTTCCCTGCGTGGCTGGACCGACTTTGGCTCGCCATGCTCGCCCCTGCCCACGCAGGCTCCGGTGCCCCCCACCGCTCACCCGCGGGCCCTGCCGTGCGGCCTGGCTCCCCCGGCCGCCGCCGTCCTTGGCGTCCAGCCGCTCCGGACACTTCCTGGGACCACCCACAACTCCCCTTCATCGTAGCTCAGAGTTTGTTTTTCTAGTTGGATTAGTCTAACAGCGAATGCCATGGGCCTCCTGGCCGTCCAAAAAAACAAAACGGAACAAAACAAAATAAAACAACACCATTTCTGCATGAAGCGAAGATTAGACTCTAAAATCTGCAAAGAAAGCTGTTTATCTTACAAATTTATTCTTCTTATTGGGCCACACATGTCCAAGGGAGAAAAGATAAAAGGGAAACAGATACAGGCCATCACTTAGACTGACATAGAGTGAGGCACCGCTCATCCTCGGCTTCTGTAGAACCTTCCAGAATGGCACACGGGCCTTCTCCGGGCCCTGGACAAGGACTCACCAGAAGCCACAGTAGAAGCGTGTCCTCCACGGTCTCCCCCTCCTACTCTCCTTGTCGGCTCCGTCTTTCCGCTGCTCACGGTGGGCTCCGTTGGAGGAAGATGAGACGCTGGGGAGGGGGCTCACGTGCCAATCGTGCAACGCGGGCCTTTGCATGGAATTAATTAATTAATTTATTTTTAAAGATTTTATTTATTTATTCATGAGACACAGAGAGAGAGAGGCAGAGACACAGGCAGAGGGAGAAGCAGGCCCCATGCAGGGAGCCCGATGTGGGACTCGATCCCTGGACTCCAGGATCACGCCCTGAGCCAAAGGCAGATGCTCAACCACGGAGCCACCTGGGCGTCCCTTTGCATGGAATTTAGTGTCGAGAACCCGCACCTCCCTACTACCTCTGTCCTGAAGCCAACTATCCGGGGCATTTGGTTTTTCTTATAAATCAAACCGACAGCTGTGGGCCTCCTAACTTGAATAAGGGATCTTAACCCTGTTGCAGGGAGCACTTGGCAGGGTTTTAATCCGGCTCTTTGTGACCGTAGGCTGGCCTCAGGATCCCATCACAGGAAAGCTCAGGGGACACATGCAACACGTTTGGGGTGGGAGGGTGGGTAGGAGATGGCATCCCCAGCTGTGTAAGCCTAGGGCGTGGTGGACTTGAGCTTGGCATCTGGCCTCTGTTCTCCGAGGCTGTCTGTGACCTGGTGGCAGCAGCCCCCGGTGGAGTCCACCTGGGGGCCATGGAGGCGCCCCACTGTGACTGCAAGGGGGCATCTGTTTGCTGCAGAGTGGCGACACCCTCCTGTGCCTGCCCACCCTGACTCAGTAGCCACCTTGCCACGTTCCTGAGGACGACCAGAAAGCTGGTCCCGGCAGGGGGGTGGGAGGGTGGGGGCGGGGTTGAGTTCTAGATGCCAGCGGACCCGTTTCCTCCTACCTGTGCAACATTATAAGGGCTAAATAAATAAATAAATAAATGCAAGGCTATTAAACCCTTTGAACGGCCCTTCCGAGGGTGGTTGGAGGAGCTGGAGAGAATGGGATCAGAAGTGAGCCTTCGAGGGGCTTTCGCAGGGGGACGCGATCGCCGTGCATCAGCCCAAACGCAGAGAGGGTGCGTGCAGCCCAGGGTCTGCACGGTGGCTTGGAGCAAACCTCCAAATAGGAATGAAATGCGATTGCCCCCGTCTTGTGCGTGGCCTGGAAGTCTGTCCCTTTTGGCTGTTAGCAGAGAACACAGGGAACGGATATTGTGGACTAGAGGCAATTTGCATTTTCCGTTGCTTGGAAGGTACAAATCTTGTTTATTCTGCTCTCTGCAGAGCCCACAGGTCTGCTTATTATCTCGGAAGGTCCCCTTGTTGTCCTAGTGGATCTAACGGGGCCCCGGGGTGGGCTGGGGGCTGCACCGGGGACCCCAGGGGGTGCAGAGGAGAGGGCTCTGGGGCCTCCCGTCCTGAGCGACGCAGATCCCCGGCCCCTGCCCCGCTCCCTGGATGTCGCCTCCCCGGCAGCGTGATGTCGGGCCTCGGGTGTTGCAGTAACATATCCTCCAACCACCAGATATTTTCACGGTTTTATTTACTATTATGTCCCATCATTTCTGTGCAGAAGGCAGCCGTATGTAAATTTTATTCCATTTTCTAATGGTTTGGGTTACATAACAAATAACAGCAGGAAGGAAAATTTGTATTGATACTTTACAGGGGAAGTTCTCAAGTCGCTGCACAAAGATTTAACTGCTCTCCCCGAAGTTTATGGGAGTTTTGCAGCTGAGTTTCTGCACATGACTTTGAATATGTCACTATATGTTTATCACGGGCTAATTGTGGAATCGCATTTCCATACTTTTTCTTCTCCCTTTCATAAGATTACAGCAGCCAGCGATGGATACCAGGCTCTACAAGGAAGAAATGATCAGTTGTGGATAATTGTCTTTCCTGTCCCAAAATAGCTGTATGTCTGCATGTCTTCGGGACTCGGCCGAGACACGTCTTTTTTTTTTTTTTTTTCTCATCTGTTGCTAGATATAATGCAAATGTGATCTCGAGCCTATAGCGAGCTCTCCAGCTAGTCCGTATTACAAATTAATCAGATTCAACAAACACCAACATTTCTAAACTTTTGGAAAAAAAAAAAAAAGAAATATTTAATAGGAGCTAAGCAAAAGAAAAAATCTAACCAGCTGCTGACACAGCTGTTTCTTTTCTGGTTTAATTCAGTTCAATATAAAGGTACCATATGCCGCTTAAAATGATGATGGGAAAGATGAAATAATTTAAGAGAATAACAAGAAAATACATGAATTGTCAGCATTCTGTCAAATTTAAAGAATGAAATAGACAGGTGTGGTATTGACATGTTTAACTTTGTGTGGTGTTAGCAGTTTTGGTGCGAACAGCTTCTGACGTGCTGAAGTGATGTGAGAACGTTTCTCCTCCGCTGCAGACATCGGCGAGGAGGCGGGGAGAGCTGCCGGCGTCCAGCAGCCCGCGCTGCTTCGCGACAGGAGCCTGGGCTCGGCCATGAAGGACTGCCCGTACTGCGGGAAGACCTTCCGGACATCCCACCACCTAAAGGTGCACCTGCGGATACACACAGGTGAGACGCGCGGCCGGGCGCGCAGCGTGGAGCGGGGGCCGTGCTCCCGGCCAGGTCCTCCCCGCCCAGTCCCCCCCTCCGTGTGGCCACCGGCACCCCCACGCTCGCCATGGGCCTGAGGGACAGCGCCCCGGCTCTCGGCTCCGTGGTCAGCCCCCCGAGCGGCGTCCGTGCACGGCAGGTGCCCCCGCAGCCCAGGTGCATGCTGAGCGGGACCCCTCACGCCCCCACCTTGACCGGCGGCCTAGCAGGTGCCAAGCCCGAGGGCCCGGCTCTCGGACTCTGAGCGTGGAAGGGAGTGGAGCGGCCTCCTTCCGACCTTCCCCGCTGGGGGTCACCTGCCTGCACCCCGGGCTCTCCACCAGGCCTGCTCCAAACAAAAATTGAGGTGCCCTTAGCCAAAGACGTGAAGCTGCTGCTGGGCCACTGCGGTCAGTTCTCCTGTTTCCATCTCATCCCTTGAAATTAGGCTTTTTAAATTTTTTTTTTTTTGGTGGGGGGAGGTCTATCTGCTTTGTCCCCCGGTCGTTTTTTTTTTTTTTTCTTTTTCTTCTTTAGCTTTTCTGCTAGTTGTTTGCACATTGCCAATACAAAAAAAAAAAAAAAATCTATCTGAGATATGGACACCTCCATTTTCTTTGATTTTTCTCCTGACACTTTATCTATTGGAGTATGAGCTGCTTCAGAGGATAGACAAATATGCCATCTATTTTCAAAAATAATTGTGGTCTATTTCCCAAGGAATCAATAAAGCTCGGGGTTGTGCAGGATATTTAGTGCACGCGGGCCTCGTGTGCAGCGTGCGGTTAAAGAGAAGGAGGCCCACACCTGGAACCTCACCTGGTGCCCGCAAATCTCCCTGACGCCGAGAGGAGCCCTGAGAACAGGTGGCGGCGGGCCCTGGGCTGCCGTCTTTATTCACGGCCTGGGCCGCGGTTCAGCATCACCATCGTCCCTCCCTGCCCCGGGGCACGTCTGCCACAGTCATCGGGGCAAACCGTGCACCTGGTTCCATCACTCCTCGAGGCTCTGACCCGTCTTGCTCCGTTTTCATCCTCACCGTCTCCCTCCAACCCCATGGCCGCCTCCTGGCTCGCCCAGTGCAGAGGGCCAGCGCCTGCCGCAGGGCCTTTGTACTTACCGTGCCCTCCACCTGCGATGGCTCTTCCTCCAGGTGGTCACGTGGGTCCACGTGAGCTCTTCGGAGAGACCTCGTCTGATCACCCGGTCTACACTATGCCCCTTGTTTATTCTCCTCCTAGACTTAGTGCTTCCTGGAGTTGTCTCGTTCACTTCCGTTGTTCATTTCCCTGTGCGCTGTTCGTCTCCCCACGTCGGATGTGAGGGCAGCAAACCTGTCCGTGTGCTCAATGGCTGTCATTTCTGGACCCCCGGGGACCCACCGGGGCACCTTACAGGTAGTAGGGACGCCAGAGATGCGTCTGAAAGCTTGCGTGTCACAACAGAGGAGAGGATACGTGAGCGACCTTCTTCCCGGGATCTCTGGACTGTGCCAGGTGGCCTGGAGGAGGGGACAAGCCCCTGTAGGGCCCTTTGGGAAGGCAGCCTGCACACGCAACCCCGTGGGAGGCCGCAGGTCGGCTGCCGGGCTGTGGTTGCAGGTGGAGGACCCTGTTCCCCAGGCGCTCCCGCCGCGAGGGGTCTTCGTGCTTCGCCGCCGGACACGTACACGGGGCGGCTGCTTCGTTCTCAGAGTCTGGCACCACGGTCCCCTTCTCAGCGAGGCCTCCCCAGCGACCGGGCTCAGGACGAGGCAGCTCAGAGGGCGGCCTTCTCGGATCATGCCCATGTCCACTTTCCTCCCCTGGGGTCCCTCGGGGTCCCCCGGGGTTGTGGTGGCCGCTGGGGCAGGAAGGGGACAGCTGCCAGGAGGCGGGAGGCCGTCCAGCGGGGCGCCCGTGCTTGGGGTGTGTGCAGGAGTGTGGCCCCCGGCCAGGCGGACCTGTGACAGCAGCCTTCCCGCAGACGGTCCCGAGGCCCCGGGGCTCCCCCGCCGCCGTGGTCTGCCCTGCCCTGCCCTGCCGGGGAGCGCAGCTTCGGATAGAAAGGGACCGTGCGCCCCCCGTGACCCCGCGGGGCCCAACTCCCTCCCATCAGCACATGTAAATCATGTAAATATTCCGGGTAAATTAGGACCAAACCTGGCGGGAGTCCTGCCGGACGTGGGCGGAAGCAAATGGGTCCCGCTTTTTGGACTTTTAAAGCTTGAGAAACGGCATTTCCCTACCCGCTCCCCCACCCACCCGCCCCCGCTGCCCCCCAAATTTCTGCTTCCTCTGATTCCCAAACTTCTGAGGCTGGAGACCAGTGGCCTTCGGAGACTCTGAGAGAAGCAAGACGAGGCGTTCCGGAAACTTCCCAGAATAAGGGAGAAAATGAAAGAAGCCATGGAAACATCACACCACCGCCCCCCCCCCCCCGTCGGAAACAGCATTTGGAGTGTTTAGAAGGCAGAATGGTAACCAGATAAAGATCAATTTCCTTTTTATCAAAGAACAAAGAACTTGGAAAATGCTCATAGGCGTGCGTCTGAGTGGAACCGAAAGTGTTCCTCGTTCCAGATCCCCCGCGCAAGCGTCCATTAGGCCGATGTTCGAGTGTAGATTACACGAGGCCTCGAAAACCAAAATCAAGTTATTTGTTAATAAGCGGGGGGCGCGGGGGCTCGGGGGCTCGGGCCCGGGGCCGCCCGTCCCGCCTCGCCCTCCTCCCCCGCGGCCAGCGGACCGCAGTCCCTGCAGCGGAATCCACGTTTTCCCCAACGCCGCCTTTTGACGTTTTCCCGGTAATGGACCATATGAGCACATTTAGAAATCCAGCGTGTAATAAATATGTTTTAATTGGTCGGGATACGAGGCGGCGCGTCGGCTGCGCCCTCCCGTCCTACTCCGTCTTGGCGAGCCGTCCTGACCGTGTAACACCCGCCGGTACTAACCGTTTTCCTTTTTTAACCCCAGTACATTAACCCGGGAGCGGCCCTCCTCCTCCCTGCACCTGTGCATCGGGAAGGTGCTGAGCAGGTGCCGCAGGCGCGCGGCGCTGGACACCGGGATGTTGGGGGGGCCTGCGGGAGCTGCACCGTCTGTGCTGCGCCCCCCGCCCCCCGGCAGGCAGATCCGTGCGGGGCCGAGGGAGGCACGTGGAGGACCCCATGACCCTCACAGCCCATGGGCCGCCCCCGTGCGGGGCGGGTGGGGGTGCGGGCTGAACCGCGTTACCCTGCTGCAAACACCGTCCCGGGCACACCAGGCTGCCATCACGCGTGCCAGGATCGGAATCCGCAGCCAGCCCGGCGCAGGCTCAGGGAGGAGAGGGGATGGGTTGGGGTGGCCAGAGGGATGCTGCGGATGGTGTATTCTAGCCTCTGTACCATGTTATTACGTACAATACGATGCTGGATCATACGTGCAGGGAGACGCGTGACGAGGAGCGGGCTCCTGAGACGCCCCAGGACGGGCAGTCGGCAAGGCAGCGCCCGCGGGAGCCCGTGGCACCCGTCGCAGTCCAGGCCCACGTCCCAAGGCAGGTGAAGGTGGATGTCCCCGCTGGGAGACGGGCAGGGGCGCAGAGTCTCCCCCACTCCCCACTCAGCCTTTTGTTCTGTGCAGCCCCCCCCCATGCACGCACGCTGGGGGGCCGAGGGGCTTTGCCAGTCTACCCATTCAGCACCTTCCCAAGCACACTTGCATGAATGTCTGGGGACCCCGCGGCCCAGCAGACACACAAAATCAGCCGTCACAGGGATGTCCCCTCGGCCGCCCCCCGCCAAGGCCAGACACTCATTTTGCAACGGGCCGCCTGGACGTGCACGTCCTTCTTTCCCACTTGGGCCCCTCGTCCGGCCCCCGCTTGGGGGATCCCTCCCTCCCGCCCCCAGGGCCCAGTGCTGATGGGCTTCTGAAAGTCTGACGACGGTGTGTCCCCCACCCACCCCACGAGCCCCCGACGGGTGTGACACCCCTCGTGTTGGCCCCGGACCCCGGGCTGGGCCCCCTCGGGCGGCTCACCTGTGTGCTGGGTTCCCCGGGAGGCTCCCGTTGTCTCAGGAATGACCATCGTAGAGAAATGTAATAAGCAGCCTCACTCATGAAAACTTGGAGGCACGAAAGTTCAGGGACTAATTAAAAATAAATCTCATTAGTTTTTTTTTTTTCCCCTCTCAAATTATGCGAGTGGTTTATTAATCTGGTTTTGATGTGCGGCGTGCACCGTCCGGCCCTGAGTTGAGAACCTCTTTATGAAAGTGGATTTGCACAGGGAAGCCAGAGGTGGTTTTCAAGGGCTCTCGGCTGTGGCTGGGGTGGGCTCATGGGCACCCCCAGTGCTGCTCACCCCTGCGGGCTGGGCGCCTCCGTGGTGCAGCCACTGGACGGGGTGCCCTGTGGGCTCCGGCTGGCAGGCTTGTTCCCAGGCAGGGCTTCCCTGGCCTGCTAGGACCCGCTGTGTGTCCTGGGGTGCCCCCAAAGGGATGTGTACCCGCCAGGGGCGGGGGCTGGGAGTCCGCTTGCCTCTTGACCGAGGCTGAGTCTACACGGCCTGCTAGCCACGGGCTGGCGGCGGAAAAATGCAGCCAGGAGGGACAGGGTGGTAAGAACGGTGATAGGAACAGTGTCACTGCAGGCTGGGCAGTGCCGAGCCCTCCCCATGAGCCTTCCCTCATGAACCCTCGGGGTCCCACCCAGAGACGTGAAGGTCCCACTCCCAGTTGCCCAGCATCGACCCCAGGGCGCACCCAGACCCATCTCTTGACCACTGCGCTATCTTAATATTTTTATTTTCTCTGGGTGGATGTTTTCGGCCTGTTTTAGGGGAATTAATCCAGCATGTCTCTGACTGTGTGTCCACACCATCACCCGCGGGAGGAAGGGAAGTGACTTGCACCCACACGGTGTGTTGACGCAGCCTCCCGGCGATTTCCAAGGGGAGTAGCGTGCACCCTGGCTCTTCCTTTACCCCTAACTCAGAACGGCTTAGGGCCTAGACCTCTCGACCCCGTGTGCCTCAGTTTCCCCATCCGCACAGAGAGGTCAGGGAGGCGGTGAGGCGGGGGAGTGGCCGCCGTGGCCCCCGGAGGTGTGGAAGGCGGCAGGATGGGGCGGGATGGGGTGGGATGGGGGGGGAATGCCCCTGCACATCAGGAGATGATAAAGTGCTCGTGCCAGTTAGAAAACCGCCTGTTTCATCTTCGAAGAACGTCCCAAGCACCAACTGGTAGATAGAGGAGGGTGGGGGTGAGAGGTCAGCGGGCCCAACCGGGTGCGCGTCTCCGTTTCCTCTTCTGGGTAAGTTA
Source organism: Vulpes vulpes (assembly GCF_048418805.1). Lineage (NCBI taxonomy): Eukaryota > Metazoa > Chordata > Mammalia > Carnivora > Canidae > Vulpes > Vulpes vulpes. The sequence goes on from NC_132780.1 coordinate 1,585,929, forward strand.
AGCAGGCTTGTGTCAACTACCCAAAAATACATTGGTTAAAACGGGTGCTTTTCACAATTTTTTTTCCCCCTAAAAGGAGAACATGTGTTGTTGTCCTTAGTGGGGGAACAGCCACCTGAATAATGATGGAAAAGAAAAAAAAAAAAAAAAAGATCTTGCCCAAAAGATGATCTTTTTTTTCTTTTTGTTTTGAACTAGAATCCTATCATTTTTCTCCTATTTCTAAGATGAGCTAAAAGCCCATTTTGTTCCTGCGCGGTCCCCCCAACCTTGCGGTTCCTGCCTTAATGACATCCCAAACTTTTGTTGAAAATAATTGATTGAATTTAAATTTCCTTAAAAGTTTAAGAGGTAATGTTACAGTATAAATTTCCTACCAAACACTAAGTAGGGAAATATCCATTAGTGAAATTAACTACAGTTTCTAGGTAGCTAACAATGTGCCGTATACAGTAGGGCATGGCTAATGAACACTGCAGTGGGTGATATTTCATTATACAAATTAATGCTCACATTTTAATGGGAAAGTCACATAATGAATCTCGGCTTCAGTGACAGCAATTAGAGACACAGATTGTCCCCTTCTGGACAAGGCACTGTTTAGCAATAAGCAGCTGTGTGAAAAGTCTTCAGGTTTACAACATATATATGCTTTGGGGGAATTAGTGTACAATTTATATTAATGTACTGAAGCTTCGCTGCAAAGGCACCACCATATTTATCTCTCCTGGTATTAACTAAGTAAAGACATGTAGGAAGACTAAATAAATACCAAGTGGAGGATGCAAATACGGGGAAATATCCGGTCACCCAACCTAAAAGTCGAAACGCTTTCGGAGGTTCGGCACACGCCACACACGCGCGTGCACGGTGGACGCGTGGGACGCTCCCCTTAAAAGCTCGCTGAAGGGGTTTCCAAGGAGAATTACGTGGATCCACCTGTTATTCCTGGAGAGGTGCCGCTGGGTGCCGGCCCCGGTCGGGCGGTGCCGGGGTAAGTCCCCAGGACGCCGAGGGTTCCTTTGGCCGATGGAGTGCAAAGGGCAGGCTCCAAATGATGAAGGATGCGCTCGTGTAAAAATAGGTACAATGAACTAATTAAACCACCCGGTCATATAATTCTAAAAATTTATGGTACGGAGACCGGGAGAAGTTATCAGTGTTATCCCAAAGTTGAATATACATCTTGTGCCACGTGTCAGCGGCTAGCTGCGCTAATGTGAGACATTTCCAGTAATTCATTAGTCTGTTGCCGTGATGAAATGACGATTTTTTTTTTTTTTTTTTTTTTTTTTTTTTTAGATTCCAGGATGCCTTTTCTGGCAAAAAGTCTCTTTTCTAGAAGTGCGTTGTTTGTGCCCATGTCTTATTCCTTTAAAATACCGTGAGGGGTTTCCCCAGCGGAGCCCACCAGAGCCCGTAACCTGCTTAATTCAGGGGGCGAACAGCTCAAGACATCCTTTCCCCAAGACGCGGGTTTCAAAAGGGCTGCCCTGTCCAGGCCGGTCTGCAGAATTAGGGGACTGTGGTCCTCGCGGTGTTGGAAGTTGTAAAGCCGGTGCCTGTATTTAAGAAGCCAGGATATTGGGGATCCCTGGGTGGCTCAGCGGTTTAGTGCTTGCCTTTGGCCCAGGGCGTGATCCTGGAGTCCCAGGATCGAGTCCCACATCGGGCTCCCTGCATGGAGCCTGCGTCTCCCTCCGCCTGTGTCTCTGCCTCTCTCTCTCTCTCTCTCTCTCTGTCTATCATAAATAAATAAATAAATAAATAAATAAATAAATAAATAAATAAATCTAAAAAAAAAAAATAAGGCAGGATATTGCATGTAGAAACCTCGATGTGGGGCTTTCCATAGAGGTCGTCAGGTCCCCAGCGGCCGGGTGTCAGTGGCGGCCGCCCTCTAGGACCGTGTGCCGCTTGCCTCTGCTCCTTCGTGCACTCCTGCCATCCGCCCGGCCCCGAAGGCACCTGAGAATCTGGCTCCAGCAACAGGCAAGACGAAAAGACAGCGGATCCCAAACATCACGGAGGTGGCTGCAGGACCCACGACCCCCTTGATCCTCCCAGTAGATTCAGGCCAACCTATGGCCTAAGTGGCCAATCATTCAAGTAGACGGAGCCGCTGGCGGGGTAGCTTGGGTCCGGGGTGGCGCAGGGCGAGGTGGCCCCCGGACCTGTTCCTCGGCAGGAGCCTGCGGCTTGGGTAGAGTGAGGCCATCACGCTCGGGGGAGCTCGGCACAGAGACCCTGACTACGACGCAGCTCTCAGCGCGGGTACGCTCGGCCTCGGTCGGCCACCAAACCCGAGAGGAGAGCTTGACCACCTCAGGCGTCCCCTCTGCTTAGTGCAGGCCAGTGTCGGGAGCTTGCACCCCCAGCTCCGGAACGTGCCCTCGGGGGAGGGTGCAGCCGGGTGCCCATTGGGGGCCTCCTCCTGGGCAGCATCCAGCAGAGGCTCGCCCCAGATGAGTCCGTGCCCGACTCTGCCGGTGGGGAACAGCCGTAGCCTGAAGCGTCCCTGCATCGTCTCGGGGACAGGGGAGGGTGAGCAGCAGTGGTCGTGCAGACCGTTTCAGGGTTGTGAAGAGAATAAAATCGAGGGTTTTGTTGTTTGCTTTTTTAAAACACAGATCCGAAGGGGTGGATTTACCCCCTGGAGGTTGGCTCCGGAGCATTAACCTGGGGAAGGGAGGGTGAGAGGGAGCAGCCCCCAAAGAAAGCCTTTAGGAGCCCGGCAGGACATGGAACCGTGCAGAGGGGCTCTTCGTCGGCAGGAGCAGGAGCTAGAGAAAGGCCAGCGGAGGGCTTTCCGGAGTCTGTGTGCATCACGTGCAGCCAAGCAGCCCTGGAAAGCTCACTACGTAGCCCTTAATCCAGCAGGGCCTAGACCCTGGGAGACTCGAATGCTAAGAATGAGCATCTCATTTCTCAGCCATGGCCTGTTTTCCCTGGAGAGTGGAGATCGAGGCCTAGTCTGGACTTTATTTTTATTTTTATTATTATTATTTTTTTTTTTTAGATTTATTTATTCATCCGAGAGAGAGAGAGAGAGAGAGAGAGAGCCTTGAGCATGGCTAGGGGAGCAGCAGAGGGACGGGGGAATCTCAAGTAGACTCCCCTCCCCCCCCACCGCCCAGCCCAGAGCCTGATGTGGGGCCCGATCTCACGACCCCGAGATCATGGCCTGAGCCAAAATCAAGAGTCGGACGCTTAACCGGCTGAGCCGTCCAGGGCCCCCTATTCTGGACGTCAGAAGAGCCATGGGTCGAACAAAGAGTTTCTCTCCCTGTACTGTGTGCGTGTCACGCACGAGTGACGGGGGCGTGCGCGTGTGCACATGCCTGTTGTGTGTGTGATGGGCTGTGGCGTGTGTGCGTGTGGTGTGCATGTGTGTGAACTCCCCTTGCTTTACTAACCCTGGGATCTGCCTCCCCCCAACGTGACGGGAGCTGGTTCTTCATCCAGTTGCCCTCCTCGGAGGATGGAAGGGGATTATTCATTCGATCAAAACATCGCGTGTCGGAGGGCCTGGGAGGCTCAGTGGGTTCGGAGTCGGCCTTGGGCTCAGGTCATGACCCTGGGGTCCTGGGATCGAGCCTGCTTCTCCCTCTCCCTCTGCCTGCAGCTCCCCTCTGCCCCCTGCTCGTGCTCTCTCTCTCTCTCTAATAAAATCAATCAATCAATCAAATATTTTTTTAAAAAAACCCACATGGTATGTGAATGGATCTGCCTGCTTCTGGGTGTGTGGTGCCTACACGGATGTGCACATGGGCCCCCGACCCCACTCAGGAGACCGGGTTTTGCTCTTGACGTGTGTTTCAGAGCCAACGTGAGCCTTAGGGGACGCGACATCTCCACCTTCCCACGTTGTACGATGAGGAAGCCAAGTCCCCAAGATAGGAGTCGGGTGCCCCGCGTTGTGCAAAGTAGCGTGGGGGCTCTGGCGCCTGGGAGGACTCTGCAGACACTCCGCAGGCTCCCGAGCAGAGCGCCTTCCCGGCTGAGCCGTCCCACGGGGCCTATGTGCCAGGGCCCACCCCGGGGAGCTCCCTCCAGTGCTGCTGCCCCCGGGATCCCCAGAGGCCCACGGAGGGGGCATTGACAGCCCAAATCCCAGCCTTTGCCCTGTGCTAGGTCACTCCCGACTTCTGGAGGTGGAGGTGGGACCCGGTAGCAGCCCTTTTTAAAGCTCCCAGGCCGTTTCCCCTTGGCTGTAGTCTTTACCCTGCCCCGGAACCGCCCGGGACCTCGAGAACCAGGACTGTGCTCGAGGCTCCAGAACGAGGGTCCTAAAATCCCCTGTTGATTCTGCTGCACGGTCGAGTCGGAGACCCACTGCCCTGGTGTGCACGTCGGATGTGCGTCCTTTGGAAATACGCACACGCATCCTGGGGTACCCCTGCCCGTACCCCCCGACCCCGGCCCCGCCGAGTAAGAAGACCGCCCCTGCCCCCCGAGGCCCGGAGGCCACAGCCCACCTCCGTAGCCCCCGCTCATGAACGCCCAGTGCATTCCCCGCAGACCTCTCTGCCAGATGTGCCTCCTCACTTCCAGGTGCATCTGTGACGCGCAGCCCGAGGGCCGCCCAGAGCCCGCAGGCCTCACCTCCGCAGGCCCTCGCCGCGGGGCCGTCCCCGGCTTCCCGCTGGCCTCGGAGCCAGGATGCCGGGTCCCCGGTGAGGCTGTCCCCTGGCGAGCCTGACCCTCACCCAGCTGGCCACCGGGCCTCCAGGCCAGCCCGGCAGCGCCTGTCCCACTGCGGGGTCCCTCACCTCTGACCAGATGTCCCCACAGCGCGGCCGGAGGGAATCTGAGCCCAGCACAGGGACTGACTCCAAGAAGTGGGGAAAGGGGCCCCCGTTAGCTCAAAGGGGATAGAGCCTTCCTGCCCGGTGCTGTCATTGGTCTAGCCAGACACGGCTGGGACCTTTCCTCTTGGGGAACCACGTTCCCAGCTGGGCCCCCTGCCCGGCTCTGATGTGTCCAGGGCAGCCCGTCCCCGGCTTGCGGGAGCAGACGAGGCGCACAGAGCCAACATTTTGAAGAGGCAGGCGTGGCTTCTCCAAGGTTCCAACGCGAAATCTGGAGATGACGTGGAGTCCCCTGCTCAGAGCCTGGGCTGGGGGGCCCCCTGTGTGCAGCACCCAGCAGTCCCTCTCCCCTCCTCTCGACTGCGTCGCCCCCCAATGCCCTACGACACCGTGGAGATTGGGAGCCGGGGCCTCCGCTGAGGCACGTGGGGTATCTTGGGGATGCACCGCTCACCGATGACGCGCTGCTGCTTTTTACATCAGTCTGGTTTACGCTAGAAGAGAGGAAGGGGTGGGGGTGGGGGGCCTGGGAGGGGGCCGAAAGGAGTTTCCCGGGAGGAAAAATTGGTGGATATTGGGAATAAGCTAACCGACGGCCACAGCCCCACGTCCTCTGGAGAGCTCTTCCAATCCCAAAGTCTAGAAAAAGACCCTGGATCGCGAACGGACTCCTGGAATATATTTCAGTCCACGTCTGTTTATTCTCCTCCCTTCCCTCGACGCCACAATGCGGGCAGGTCCGCGTTGTATGTTTTACGGTGCCTTTTCGGTGGTGGAAAGAACAATAGAAGTTGGGTGTTGAATTTAAATAAATATTTAATTCATGAAAATGATCTTATATGTTTTAAAACACTCTTTAAAGCTATTTTTATTCTCTAGAAAGCGCTTATTATAGGTAAATTACACATTTTACTACCGGAGCATTAGGTTTGCCATTAGTACAAATTTAAGGCGCTGCAAAGACCAGTAGATAATGTTAATTTCAAATACAGAAACTAAATATATTTTGTACCTTTTTTATTACTCATTTTCTTTTAAGTTTTATTGACTGCTTTTTATCTTAACTATATGTCTTTACATGCTGCAATCATAATGCACCGTAATGGTATTAATATTTTATAGAATCGGTATTTATAGTTCTTTATTTAGAAACAATGCAGTAGGTCTGCAGATATCTGAGCTCGTCTGGAATGGTGCCCTCCAAATAATGATAAATTACTTGTGCAGTATGCCATTTGCTAATTATATCCATGATTTACTGCAGAGCAAGACTTAAATCATTCATTTCAGTCTTGCGTAACAGTGCCATAAAATTTTTAGGTTTAAAAATGGTTTCCATGTGTATAATTTAAACAAATTTTAGAGCTATTGTATACACAAAATATTGCAACCACCCATTTGTTACATACTTTGTCTTTTTAAACTTCTACTTTTAATGATCACTGTGGTTGAAATTATTATGCTTAATTTTCATAATCATAGCTTTTAAATCTACAGCCGTTTTCACATGTTAGATAAAGAAAAAGATAGCTAATTGTGTGTAGATAGTATGTCATTCCTGAATAGTCCCAAATGGTACAAAATCATTAAAAAAGCTTAAGAGTACGAATTATTCTTCTATTAAAAAACAGTTGTTCGCCAACTAATTATTAGTTTGAGCTGCTTTGTTTCCAAGAACAAATGTTGATCCTTCTAGCCCTGTTCAGCACACCAAAATGAGATAAACGCTCTCTCTCTTTCTCCTTGTACCGAAACCTTGCAGGTGAGAAGCCCTACAAGTGTCCCCACTGTGATTACGCCGGCACCCAGTCAGCGTCCTTAAAATACCACCTCGAGCGGCATCACCGGGAGAGGCAGAATGGAGCCGGGCCGCTGTCCGGGCCGCCCCCCAGCCAAGACCACCGGGACGAGCTGCCCAGCAAAGCCGCTTTGTTCATCCGGCCGGACATTCTGCGGGGGGCCTTCAAGGGCCTCCCCGGGATCGACTTCAGAGGCGGCCCCGCCTCTCAGCAGTGGACAGCCGGAGTGCTCTCGTCCGCGGACCACTCGGGCCCGGCCAGCGGCGTGGCTCCCGAGGCTCCCTCGGAGGCCCTGAAGGGCGCCGACCTGCCTTCCAAAAGCACCCACTTCTCCGACATCGGGAGAGCGTATCAGAGCATCGTGAACAACGGTGTGAATTTCCAGGGGTCCTTGCAAGCCTTCATGGACAGCTTCGTCCTCAGCTCCTTGAAGAAGGAGAAGGACGTGAAGGACAAGACCCTGTCCGACCCTCCCTCCACGAAGGTGCACGGGCCGGACGGCGGTGAGGACAAAGCCGGTGGGAAGGCGGGTCCCAGGAAGTCGGAGAAATCTCAGTACGAGCCTCTAGACTTGTCGGTGCGGCCCGACGCCGCCTCGCTCCCGGGCTCGTCGGTGACCGTGCAAGACAGCATCGCGTGGCACGGCTGCTTGTTCTGCGCCTTCACGACGTCGTCCATGGAGCTGATGGCCCTGCACCTGCAGGCCAACCACCTGGGCAAAGCCAAGCGCAAAGACAGCGCCGTCGGGGTGACGGTCAACTGCAAGGACCAAGCCCGGGAGGCCGGCAAAGCGGCCCTGCTGCCCTCCGTACAGTCCAGCAAAGAGATGGCCCTTTCCAACATGCTTGGGCCTCTGGAGGCTGCTTCCGAGAAGACGGCCCAAGGAGCTGCCAAGGAGACTCTGGGGGAGCCGAAGAGCGGCGCGTGGCCCGGCCTGGTGGACCCCGCGTTCTGTAACTTCCCGTCAGACTTCTACAAGCAGTTTGGCGTCTACCCGGGCCTGGTGGGCTCGGGGGCCCCCGGTTCCTGCGCCGGCAAGGAGCCCGACGGGAAGGCCCACTCGGAAGACGACGCCCCGATCCTGATCCCCGAGACCGCCAACAAGAGCGCTCCCGACGACCTCTCCGACATTGCCTCCTCCGAGGACATGGACTCCTCCAAGGGGGAGAACAACGACGAAGAGGATCTGGAAACGGAGCCCGAGATGATGAGCAAGCCCCAGTCGGCCCTCGGCAAGGACGGCGGCGGCGACGGCGGGGACGGCCTGCTGCCCGCGGGCGCCCCTCAGCCCGTCCAGGGACTGGTGTCGCCGGGACCCCAGGCGCCCGAGAAGCAGTGGCACGGCCCGGGCCTCCTTCCAGCCCAGGACCCCTCGGCGGGCCTGCCCAAGCCGGAGCGGGGCCCCCCGGGCCTGGAGAAGCCGCTGAACATGTTGTCGGTCCTCAGGGCCTACAGTTCTGATGGCTTAGCAGCCTTTAACGGACTTGCCAGTAGCACAGCAAATTCTGGATGTATCAAGAGGCCAGACTTGTGTGGTAAGTTTTAGAATCGTCTTCCTTTAGTTCCTTTCCCGAAACATCAGTGCCGAATCGTGCGTTTTTAAAAAGTTGAGGTAGACGCCCCCGTTGGCACGCGTTTGAACTAACCGTGCGAGCCCCCCAGCGATGCTGTATGTGCAGTGTAGACAATCACCAGGGTCGATCTCCACTGGAAGTTCTCGCACTCACGCCTCCGGGCCGGGGTCGCACTCCCGGGAAATGACCCAAATGTACGGACGGCGTGGGGGTGCGGGGGTGTGGGGCGGGGCGGGGTGGGGGGGTCCTCACGGTGCGCACCACTCCTGTTTTTAATCTCTAACTCGAGGGGGAGAAAAATCTTTAAAAAAAAAAAAAAAAAAGAACCAGAAACGGGAAACAAAAAGACCCGGTGACTCACAAACCCGTCAGTATTTCCAGCTTCCGCGTACGGCAGCTAGAGACCGTCGCTTTCTGCTTCGCTAAAGCCAAACCCGCTTCCTTCAGCTTTCCTTTGTGTCGGCGCAGGGGGCACTAAAATCCTATCCCACGAGCTGACCACGCCATGGAAATAAAGTGATTCCCCTCTCCAACGCGGGAGATTGTTTCGGGGTGTTTGTGCCTCCTCTTTCGACAGCTCCTCTGGCTTCGGCTCCCTCCTCTCGCCTTCCGCCCCTCTGTCCGCCCGTTGTTCTGAGACGTGTGCGCTGTGAGATCCCCGGGCAGCCGTGTTGTGATCCCGTGTGTCTTGGACTTGGGCCTGCCTGGTCTTGTTAGCAAATTGGCACTTCTTTACCTCCTCCCCGAATATGGTTTACCCCAAAGTAATTCCAGATCTTAAAACCTAAGAATAGATTTGAAGCCTAGAATCGGATCAAATGAACGCCGGGGCGGGCGGGGAGGATCAAAGACATTCCCCTGGCACCCAGGTATTCGTATCCCAAAGCCTTTCCACCCCCCCGCCCCCCGCCCGAAGGAGGCCCCACGTGTTACCCCCCGTCGCCGGATATCCTGGCCAGAGAGGAGGGATGGTGGTGCCTCTCCACGTCTCACCTAGGAGTGGACGTCTGTGACGCTCCGCACCTGTCGAGGACAGCAAAGGATGGGAGGACGGAAGGAAGGAGGGAGGAAGGAAGGAAGGAAGGAAGGAAGGAAGGAAGGAGGAAGGAAGGGGAAGGCAGGTGGGAGGGAGGGGAAGGGGTTACTTCCTAAGCTCTGAATTCTGATGGTAACGTTTAGCGCGGAGCAGAATTCAGGAACCTGGACTTGGTTCACAATTTCAATGGATATATATATATATGTGTGTATTTTTACCTTCTCTTTCCCTAATTCGCTAAGAACCGGATCAAGCAGTCAGAAATATATATATACACACATATTTCTTTTTTGAATTGTCAAAAATCACTAAATGGATTTCTGACAGCTTAAAAAAATATTGACAGTTCCTTATGCTGAATGATTCACACGGCTCCATTAACCAGCAACCCCCCCCCCAGGTCTATTTTTACCCACATACAATTCATGACTTTTTGAAGCTCTTAAAAACAGTATTTAAAAGAAGGAGAAAAGGTTTTTTGTTTTTTTTTTTTTTTGAGAAAAGGGTTTTATGTGACTCCAATTTCCTCCTCTCCCCAACCCCCGTCTCCTTTTTTTTTTTTTTTTTTTTTTTCTGGGGAAGCAATGTTAAATCTTTTTTTTTTTAATTTTTTAAATTTCTTGGTTGTTTTAAGTTTGTGACTTTTCTTCTTTTATTGTTGTTTGGGGGATTTTTTTTTTTTTAAAGCCTACTCTCCCTTCTTTCAAATACCTATGGCGGACCCTAGTTCCTGCCAGGAATTCATGCATCAGAAACGATCAAAACCTGGCATGTGCATAAGCTCATTCTTACTGAAATGAGCTCCGGTTACCCCTATTAATTTCCCCATCTTCCTCTCAGTGCAGTAGGAAGGCTGCTCGCCTCTGCCTCCGAGGAGCTTGCCCACTGGTGTCCTTTTGCACAGGTTGCACAGGTGAGAGTGGAGGGGAAGGCAGGGGGAGCATGCACCCCGTGAGCCCCAGCCCTGTGAATGGCAGCCCTTAGGCACTTCTGGCCCCCTCGCCACGCAGCAGCTCAGGACACACCCCTGACAGCTCCAGGGTTTGTGCAAAAAACTTGGCTTGGTTAACCTTTAGGCCATCGGGCATCAGATCCTGGCCCCTCGCTCGAAAGGGGGAAGGAGGACCCTGAGTCCAGCCAGGCCAGGACCAGGCGCCGTGGTTCCCCCTCCAGGTCAGGGTCCGGGCCCATGTGCTCTACTTTGCACTCACGGTAAGATGTCAAAACAATCTCTGGCCGTAAACTGCCTATTTTTAGAGAGCACAAGTTCTGCACTTCGTTTGGGCCTCATTTCTTCCGTTGTCCTCTTGCTCGAGCTCAGAAGCAGGCAGGGAAGGCCTTTGCCTGGCTCCTGTGCCTGCTCGGGGCAGGGCGGGGGCACCATCCTCTTGCCTCCAGGATGAGCCTGACCCTGCCCAGTCTTCGCTCCTCCACTCCCGTACCTGGCCCACCCTAAGCAAAGCCCTATTCTTATTTTCCTCCTGGCTGCTCTGTGTCCCAGGACACACGAGGGCCAGGCATATCCATCCTTCCTAAGGGGCAGTATCTGGGGCGGGGGGGGACTGAAGCCTCACCCGGTACAGAATGGGCATGTGGGGGGCGTTTTTCTCACAGCCCACCTCACTGTCTTTCTAGCTTTGCAAGAAGCACAAATAATAGTCAAAAACTCCGAGCCCCCCACCACCCCCCGCCGCCTTGGCTTGGCTTTGCAAGAGTGGAAATGATGTTGGCACGAGGAATCAAATATTCCTGATGTTTGTTCCTTCTTCTCTGCTCCACTCAAAGTGGATATGGATTTCCACGCGGAACCGCCAGCTTGATACCTGGTCTCCCCCAAGACGCTGGGCTTTGTCAAAGCAAAGAATTATTCCGGTATTCCTCATCTCAGGGGAGTTTGGGGTCTGATTTTTGTCTAGTTAGTCAACCCAAATCCCCACTTTGATGCCCCTAGAAACAGGCTTGTAGGAGGAGCTAATGTCCGTCTGTTTCTGTTCTCATGGGTTGTAAAAGTGTTTGAAGAAGCATCAGTAAAACTGTTGTTCGGATCACGCAGACTCCCCACAGAGCTCAGCAGCTACTCTGACACATGCTTGGCGAGTTGGAGGAGGTGGCGTCGAACCCTGAAGCCTGTGGGTGATAGCCCTGTCGTAGGCTCTACCTCCAGGCGGCTCCCTGGGTCTGCCTGCCTGCTTCCTGACCGGGACACCTCTGGTCTTATGTTCCTTGGCCCCCTGGACCTGGGTTCCTGGCCCGTGAGCACGGCCCATTCCGGGCCAGTGCGTTTCCAACTTTGGTTCAGAAGAGAGAGTTGAAGAGAGGGGCCGGCCCAGCCCGGTGGGCAGCAGAGTCCCGGAGCCCGCGTGTGAACCTTGCAGGGCGCTTCCGTAGAGCGTAGCGCATCCGCCTGTCAGAGATGTGCTAGGGGAGATCCCGAGGAGGAGCCGTCTTGGGTGGAGCTGGAGGACACACGCGGTGGCTTGTCGAGTGGGTCGGATCCCGCTGTGGGCCTGACGCCATCGGGCGAACTACCACTGCGATTGAAGCGTCCGTTCCTTGAGGTGTCTTTCAGACTCCAGGCATAGCCCGCGTTTCCTTGTCCTGCTGAAGAACATGACAGGCAAGGTCACTGAGTGCCATTAAAGAACTTGGCTGTGCCCTCAGGTTTGTTGGAATGGATTTGACCTTGGTCCCGTAATGGGACAGGAGCCACATGGGTATTTAATTAGGGAGGAAGGGCAGGCCGGAGCAGGGCTCACATCCACCCATAGGACAAGGCGGGCAACCCCCTCGTCCTGTCGGAAAAAACTTTGGTGAACTGCTGGGCCAGCCAGCAGCTTGCAGGTCGGGGAGCACGGGTGGCACGGGCTTCTGTGTGCCCCGGACAGCGCAGGGGCCGGTCTGCGCAGCACCTGGAGGGCTGGCCGCATGGCAGGGTCGCGGAGCATGTTTCACCCCAGTTTGTGGATTTGGAAAGCAACCAGATCGCCCTTGCTCTCTGCCTTTCAAACCCGAGACAGATGGCTGGGGGTCATCATGTGTTGAGTCCTGCAAGCGGAGTTTGCTCTGCCGGTGTCTTCTGGTGCGCCCGGGGTCGGGTTGATGGGAAGCATTGGAGAGAACGGCAGTAAGAAGAGCAGGACCCCCTCTGCCCTTCGGAGCTCTGGAGTTGGCAGCATGCGGGGAGGCCGGGCCGAGGGCCGAGCGAGGAGACACCAGCATGTCTGTCATGGGCATGGGCTCTCACACAGTAGCTCCCAGCCCCAGGCACCCGGCCGGCCCCTGGGCAAGCTAGTGGGAAGGCAGGGCCATTAGCAACAAAGGTCTCAGTCGTCCCAATTTATTATCTGCAGGTTACTGGGAACCTGGCCTTCCTACCCCAAATTACGCCTGAGACCAAGGATTCCCTGGGCTTCCAGAGCAATGAGAGAATTAGGACCCCTCCTTAAAAGAAAAAAAAAAAAAAGAACACGGGGTCCACTGAAACCTCTTCCCATTGTGATAAAATGAGCTGTGCTTCATCGTGATAAAATGAACCAGGGCCTCCAAGCTGAGCGCTCTTAAAATGTGACTCTGGCCTCCCCCAAGCTCGCCGCTTTCCAGCACAGAGAGTATCTGGAAATAGTCACCATTTACCGGCTACACAATCCAAAGCAGGAGTTGGGAACGATTTTCTTCAAGAGCCAGAGAGGAAATAAGTTAGGACTGCAGGCGGTGTGGTCTGGGTCACGGCCACCCGACCCTGCCCTGCCAAGTGAAAATCAAACAGATAGGCGTGGCCGTGTTCCAATAAAACTTTATTTACTAACGCAGGCGATGGGCTGGATTTGGCCCACGTGTCAGCCAGCCGGGCCACCCCCAGCTCTAGGGTAGAGCAGGATGTCGTCCCTGGAGGAGGCACGCGGGAACCTGTCTGTTGTGGCTGCGCTGGCCCAGGAGCGACGTAGGGAAGGCCCAGGATAGCAGGTGCTGGGCTCCATCTATTGACCCGTGATGCAAAGCCTGAGACACGAGAGACTTTCCCGATAGAGAGAGAGAGAGAGAGAGAGGAGGCTTGTAGACCCAGATGGCCCCGGTGTACCTGTCCTGGAAGGCCACCCCCTGCCTGTTGCACTAAAGACTTGCAGGAGAAGACCCCTCTGCAGCTCACGGCAGTCCCAGGGGCTCCCGGGTCACAGCCAGTGTAGGCAGAGGAGGAGCAGGCAGGAGCTCCACCTTGGCTCGGAGGTGAGTGTGCTCTGCGGAAGCCTGTTCCCCCCCCCCCCCGCCCCCGATGGACAGACGTGGAAGGATGAAACAAGATGAAGGGTGTAGAGGAGCTCGGGTGACTGGTTCTCCGTTGAGTGGGCGTTTTATAGTAGAAATGGATGTCGCAAGGGAACGGTGCCCGTATCCAAGAGACTTATTGAAAATATTTATTTGAGAGAGAGGGGGCATAAGGGAGGGGCAGAGGGGGCGAGGAATTCAAGCCGACTTCATCCTGAGCATGGAGCCCAACTCAAGGCTCAACCCCATGACCCCGAGACCATGACCTGAGCCAGAAGAAGCCAAGAGTCCGAGGCTTAACCGACTGCTGAGCCACCCCGGTGCCCCAGCGTCCGTAGGGCTCTTGGTTGCAGCGGTCCCTTCGGTTCTAAGCAAGTTCAGATCCCACTTTTCGGTCGGGGTTTACTTCCTCACGTCTGCCGTGACCGATGTTGGATGGGTCTTTCTTGGCACGTGGATAATTCAGCTTCCAAGGCAATTCTGGTGACTTTGCGATGGCATCGGTGGCGGTGGCCCTGCCTTTTCAGTCTCTACCCAGTTCTGCTGCTTCCTGGTCAAAGGCAAGCGCTTAGGGTAGGAAGTAAGTCCCTCCTCCTTAACGTTTGGCCAGATTTTGGTTCGAACCTGTAGTCGGTCGAGATGTCCAAGGGGGCTGCGGCTGGAACGTGTGGAAGGAGCGTGAGCACTCCCCACGTGCGCGTGAGGGAGGACGCCCAAGCTTAGGCGACAGGGGCACAGCCAAGGGCGCTGGGCACGTTCTTTGGTCTTGTGGATGATTCTAAGTTTGTGGCCTAGGAGCCAGCGGGTTCTGATGAAGAAAGGAGGTTCGGTTAGGAAAACGGCCCCGGGGGGAGAACCACGAGGCTTGAATCCTCCCTGCATACGGGAGGAGGGCGTTAGCCTGCAAGACCCAGGGGCCTCCCCGTCTGTGGCGCTGCCGTGCCTTCCTGGACGCCGGATGAGCCCTCATCCCTCCTTCGTGCCCTCTTTGTGAGCCGGTTCCGAAGTGGGTTGTCTTGCAGAGACTGTCGGCAAAGCACAACCCGGCGCTCGTTTCCTTTGCCTGATTCTATCCTTTGCAGATTGTTCGTTGACTTCCGGAGTCCGGCCTGCTCCCAGTAGGAGTGTGTGTCCGGGGTCCCACGTGGGAGCCCAGTAGGGAGAGGAGCACCCGGCTTTTGGTCCGAGGGCAGATCCTTTGCGTGAGTGCAGATCGTTGCCCCATCCCGCTGGCCGCCTCACGGGCAGCCGCAGAGCTCGTCCCTTTGGCTCTGGCAGGACAAGGGGCAGGTGCTGTCCCCTGGGATCTCCCGCAGGAACCCGCGCCCACCCACGGACTTGTCCCGTCCGAGGCCTCGCTGTGTGCGCTGTGTTGACGCCGAGGCAGCCTCTTTGGATGGCAGCCTCCCCAAACTCTGGGCATTCTCCTCCTCCTCCCTCTTTTTTTTTTTTTTTTTTTTTAAATTAAATGGGAATGCCACTGACGTGATGTCGTTTGCACTGCAGGACGACAGAACTGTTGTGCGAATACCATTGTATTTGCCAAATGGTCCACTCGTCATTTCAGAACAAACAAATGGATGGTGTCTGTAAGTCGGCAAACACTGGTGACATTTAGCCTTGTTTATGTTCCTTTCCTTTTGCTGCATATTTTTGGCTCCAAAAGCTACTGTCTGAATCAACAGTGCCTCCGAAGCAGGAGAAAAGTCTGGTAGCTTTCATTTTGGTTTCTGTGTGCATGTTCTTTTTGGATCGCTCGATGCCCACCCGCCCGGGACCGAGCCCGGGGTGAGAGGAGACAGCAACTGAGCTTTTTGGTGCCAAAAAAAAAAATTACGCACATGGACATAGACGCACGGACGCACGTTTTTTTTTTTTTCTCCCCAGTAATGGCTTAAGACCGGGAGGGAGGAAGAGAAAGCTAAGAGGGTGTTGTAGGAACAGACCCCCACGTGCCCGGGGGGCGTGCAAGCTCTCGTGCAAAAACAGCAGCAGCGTGACCCCCGGGCTGCCTCGTGCGGAGCCCAGGTACCCGGAGCTTCGGCTTGGGCCTCTCCCTTCCCGGCTGCCCACCCAGGGTGACGGTCGGCACCGACAGCCGTGTAGACGGGAGGCCACGTCTTAGCTACCGGAGGCGTCAGGTTCTTCCCTCTTTATATTCAGATGTTGTGTGCAAAGCCCAGGTTTCAAATAAGTAGTAATTATCTCCTATTACTTAGCGCTGATCAACGGCACCTCCACGCCTAATTGCCAACCTGCTCTAATCACGTAGACTATTCCCGCTTTCGCCAGAGACGGAAGGACCAAATTTTATAAATATTGCTTTATTGTCGTTACTCCATTAAACAATTAGGGAGCGTGGCCCTGGCCTCGCGGTTTCTGGACTGTTTAATGAATCTGCACGTTCTCTTGCAGGTAAGTGACACCCCCTGTTCTAGTCGGTCTAGCTGGACTTGCCCTTGTCCGTTCGTGCTCCTCGGTGGCTACCTGCAGCTTGTTAATCGTGTAAAGTCGGGAGAAGAACGTGTGCACATATGTGTGTTGAATAAATAATTACTGTTGGCATAGGTACGTGTGTACACACGCACACCGACCTACGGTATATATAGCAAGAGAATCAGGGAGGCTAAAAATACTGCCCCATATGTTCCTCTATTAGTCATGGATCGCGAAGGCTTAGTAACTTGAAAAACTCCCTCCAAGTCGTGAATCCTGAGTGACAAGTGCTGGTGGATTGGAGCGTCCCTTCACCTGTGAGAAGTCTGACTGGCGGCCGGGCGCGGGGCGGGAGGGGGGTCGGCCTGCTACGCCAGCTCGCCGGGCTGCTGGAGGCCGGGCCCTGACAGTCTCGTTGGCGCCACCGCTTGTGTCCGATTGTCCTGTATTTTGTTAACGCTTTAGAAGAATACGGAAAAGTGCAGTAAATCCTCTTTCTCCATAGTATTTAAGCAGTGCCATTGCTAGTTTGATATTGTGTCAGCTTGTCCCATTAACCGGGAACCGAGGACAGTAAAGAAAATTTCCAGTGAACGGCGCCCTGGCGGCCGCGACTTCGAACGTGGTGATGGAAGCAAACTGTGTGATGAACTTGTGCTGGGTTATCGTGTGCTTTGGCCTAGAGTATTGTGGAAGTGACGAGAAGATGCTATTAAGGTGTTCCTGGTAATGAAGGCATGTAAGTTCTAATAATTGTAGCTTTCTGAATAAGTGTCAAACTATATCTTTTAAGTGTGCTGTATGCTGAGTTACAAGTTAGGTCATTTATGAATGGAATGTAAAACAATACTAAAAAAAAATGCTTCAATAACTTATCTTGGTATTGCTAATAAAAAAAAAAGCTGTGAAACATTAGTGCAGTTTTGAGTCATTATGTTAATCCCGTCTACGACAGCCAGCGACCCTCCTCCACCACCAACACCACCCCCCCCCCCCACCCTGCCTGCACCCTGGACGCCCGCCCTGTTGGAAGCCTCAGCAGGACATTCGGGGAGGTCCTAGGTGGCTGCACCCCCTCCCCGGCCCCAACCCCGGGGGCTGTTTGCTGGAGGTGGGCCCCACGTGTAGCAGCAGGTCCTACAGGTGCAGGTGTCACGGCATCTCCCGGTCTGGGGGGCGGGGACGGAGGGCGGGGGGCAGGTGCCGTGTTGGGTGGGCGAGCTGAGCACGTCCCTGCGGGCACCTAGACCTCACGAGTGCTCCCAGGCCCCGTGCAAACCTCCAGGTTCTCTTTGCATCCCGGGGAGGGTAGTTTTCATCAGAAAGGGGCTCGGAATCGTGGGACTTGGAGTATTTTTGTCCGCTGAGTTTTTGGTGTACCTGCCTTTGCTGTCCCGGGCATTGGCCCGTCCCGTGTCCCCGACCCCACGTCAGGGTGGGAGGGGTGGGATTAGAGGAACGAAGGGGTTTGCTTCCCCATTTTTGTGGCTTAGTTTTTTGGTTTTTTTTTTTTTTTTTTTTTTTTTTTTTTGGTCCCCAAGCTGGACTTCAGGCCCCTGCCCTTCTGCAGCGTTTCTAGAAAGCCTTCCTGCTGGGGTGTCCGCTTTGGAGACTTCTGAATTCTGTGCACACCCCAGCTCCCCGTTTAACCGGTGGGAGAAAAGGTGGGGCGAGGTATTCTCATCGTCTGACAGTGCCCACACCCCCATAAATAAAGTGTCCCCCGTGTGAGGGGACGGAAGCCCGGCAACCCCGGCCTCGGCAGCAGGACAGTCGTAGCACGTTGACTGCTTGGCACATCCCCTCCGGCAGGTGTCCTGCAAACCGTTCAAGTGACCTCGGCCCCAAACACCAGAGGACAGTCTCTTCTGTGGGAGAAGGGGAGATTCCGAGTCTCGGAACACACGACGCAAGCCCGCGTGACCATCGTGGCTCCCCCACAACTGCCTCCCGCTTCCGCTCTCGGGGCGCCGACAGCGCGGGGACGGGTCCCGAAATGCCCAGCCACGCGGCCCGGGCCCACGTGGCCTCCCCGCGCCTGAACAGAACGAGCCACCCCAGGAGGCCTTTGTCTTTACTTCCAGGGCCCTCTGGGTCTGGGGCTCTGGGCCCTTCTCCGGGTTCTCGCCCCCTGAGGGCTCCGGGGAGCCCGTGTCGCCCTCCGCAGCCACGTTGCGTCCCTGCCAGGAGGGGCTGTGTTCCCTCCCCGGGGCCCAAGGCCCGTTTGGTTGAAGAGGCTGCAGGTGCGGCTCCCAGGATGGGGCCACCCCCCATCTCCTCCGTAGGCAGGGGGCACCCGCGGGCCTCTCTGGACCAGCGCCCGGGCCCGGGGACGGGGCAGGGGGAGAGGGGTCTGTGGACGGCTGTGGGGCCTCCGTGCCTCCACCGAGGCCTGAGCACGCGGCCCCCGGCCCCGTTCACCGTTTATAGTCACTCTGCACCCCCCGGGCTCCCTTGCTGACCTCACGGCCCCCAGATCCCGCCAGCAGGGACTCAGGGGCCCGCAGGGTGGCTAGGGGCCTGGGGGACGGGACAGAGGGTGTACCCTGGAGAGGCGTCGGGCTCAGCCGCGTCTCTGCTGTCTTCTCTCCCTCCCGGGGCCGATCCCCCAGCTATGGGGCCTCTACCCATTTCCACCTCTCAGGCGGGAGCGGGGGCTGTTTCCTGAGGCTCTCCCAGTGGGGACTTCTCAAGCTCAGAGGGGACCTGTGTGGCTTCTCATCCCCCCGCTTTTATGAACCGAGCCCCAGCCTCCTCCCGCCTCCCGCTCCACGGCACCCCTGCTTCCCATCCACCCCCCACTCCTGCCTGGGGGGAGAGAACTCCTTCCCCCCCACTGTGCATTTGGGGAACCTCCTGGTTGCTGTGAGCAAGCTGGGGGGAGTCAGGCCTGGGGACGAGCCTGCTTCAGCTGAGAGCTCGGCGTGGGGGCCGGGAGTCGGTTTCCTGGGGGGACCACACACCGCACCTGCTCGGAGCATCACCTACTGGATCTGCCCTTGACCCTTCCCAGGCTGGGCCACCCCTGATCTGAGGTGGGCAGGAGACCCCCGCCCCCGCCCCCACCCCCGGAGGGGAGGCTGGAGTCAGAAGGAGGCCACGGGCTCAGGGTGGGACGTGGAAGGTGCTTGCGGCTCGTGGTAGGTCCGAGTCCTCGGAGCCCCTGCTTCCCTACACGGGGTGGGGAGGGATATGGTTGCTCTGATGAAATTCAGATCCTTGGGGGGCGGGGCTGGGGGGGGGCTCTAAGTTTTGGGAGATGGTTATGGCCCCCGGGTTAGAGCCGCTCCTTCCGGGACACGTCCGGATGCCTGGACTGACTCGCAGGCACGTGGCCGCGCCGTCCCGCGGGAGCCGCTCTGCCTCCGGGGCGACCACGGCGCGGTGTCAGGGTGAAAGCTGGGGAGCTCGGCAAAGCCGGTGCCTTCGCAGAAACACCCGTGTGTGCGCCCCGACGCCGGCTGGCTCTCGTGCGGGGCGGGGGGCTGGGCAGAGGCACCCACCCGGTCCCGGTCGTAACCCGCTGCTCACGAGCTTCAGTTTTCTTTTCGGACTTCTCTTGTTGTCCCATTAATATAATGTGCTCTCAATTATCCACATAAAAGGAGACGGGCAACCAAGCAGGGAAAGTAAATTTGCAATTAATTTACTAAATTATTGCTCTTTTCTATATGACGGACAAGTCGCTTTTCTCGGACTTCGACTCAAGGGTTTTGTGGGGCCCCCCCGGGCCGGGGCGGGTGGGGAGCGCTGAGGGCAGGCCGCTCCGAGGTGTGCTGCGCCCCTGGGCCAGGGCTGGAGGCGGGTGCTCAGCGGGCACGCGGGGTGGCCTCGGTGGGCACTGAGGGGTCCAGCGTAGGTTGGGCTCCGGTCAAGGAGAGAGTCCATTGATCTTGTCAGTCTTCGGAGCTCCCAGGGGCGACCTCGTTGGTCTCCCAGAGCAGGCCCTAAGATAAGAACCTGGCTGGAGGGAGAGTGGGAGGTGATCCCAGGAGCCGGGAGGGAGACGGAGGAGGGAGGAAGCCACCCTGATGTGTTAACGAGAGCCGGGGACAGGGCTCAGCCCCTCCAGCGTTCCTCTGGCTCATCTCAGAATTGCCCCGCTGAGGCCTGAAGGAGCGAGGGCATCGACCCCAGCTGGGGCGTCTCGTCGAGGGCCACTGCAGCCCATCAGGGACCGAGCCGTCTCCGTATGTGCAAGCGGAGCGACACCAGACGTGCATGCCAGGGACCTGGAGGAGGAGCAGTAGGGCACCAACCCCTTGGCCCGAGAGCTTTTCCACCCTCAGCGCCCTGCAAAAGGCCACCAAGGATGAGGACAGGTACTCAGTCCATGGTTCCCCGTGGGAAGCGAACTGTGGGTTTTAAATACTGAAAAGCGTGGAGCCTCTCAGCTCAGCTGCAGGCTCAAGCGGAGGCCAGATGGGGGGTCGGGGGGACCAGGCGTCTACCAGCAGTCCGGCTCCAAGGGTCGACGGCTCCCCCTTCCCTTTGGGCACCATTTCCCCGCGGGTAAAAGGAGGGGTGCTTGCAAGGGCCCTCAGCGGCCTCCCGGGTCTCAAACTCTGGCTCTCACGGTCCCTTCTAGCCCTGACCTTCCAGGTGACCTTGTAGGACCCGGTCAGCCCTAGAGTCCCATGAACGCTCAGCAGGGCCCCAGATGTGGGAGCCCAGCTGGTCCCACAAGTGCGTGAACCTGTGGGATTTCAGTGGAGCCAAGACCGTTTACTGTCTGAGGGCCTGGGGCCCGTGAGTGAGAACCCCCCTCCTCGTGAAGACGCTGCTCTTAAATCATCAGAGGAGCGTCGCGGAATTTCTCATATATATATATATATACACATACATATAATTTTTTTTAAGAGTGAATACAACAGGATTTTTGAGCTCATGGTAATGCAAGAAAAAACTGATTATCTGACTTTTTTCTCCTTTTCAATTTTCGACCTCTTGTGTTCACAGTGGAGCTTGAGAGTGTTTTCCATGATTAAGTTTTCCTCAAGCACATTGCAGATACCAATTTGATAATCCAGCGTGCCCCTCCTAGGACGATAGCCCCTCCTGGGAGCCCCCAACTCCCACGCGGCTCGTACAGGGAACGGAAGGCGGGATCAAGAGACGGGGGCTGGTGTCAGGCCCCATCGTGCGTGTGTGGGCCGCAGGGGCAGTGCACATCCTCCTCCATGCCCGGGGGGGGGGGGGCCTTTCTGCTCTTCCATCCTCATCTCTCGGCCACCCAGTCGCTGTTGGCTAGCAAGCCCCCTGCCCCCCACCCCACAGCGCCTCTGCCTCAACCTGGGGCCGCGTGTGTTATCCAGGTGTGGGCCCCGTGCATCCTTGGCTGTACCGGGATTGCCTCGGTTTCGTCTTCCATCAAAGGGCACACATATGCCCCCTCCAGACAATACGGTGAATATGGTTGGGTAACTAGGAGGCCGGCAAGTCACCCACGTTTCAGTTATTTAAGGACGTCTGCTGCTATGTGGGACCCAGGCGGGGAGCCCCGCCCCGTAAACCCAGAACTGGCTAAGACCTTGGCAGGTGGGTAGGGAATCGGGGTAGGGTGTTGCAGGGTGTGGCAGCCCCAGCCTTGCCGGTCTGTGCTCACCCCTGGAAGGCCTCTGTCCGAAGCGTGAGCTGGGGGTCCTCCCACCCCAGACTGGACACCTCCACGGAGGAGCCCGTGTGAAGATTCAGTGGCCCCATTCCCCAGATGTGCAGAAATCACCCCTGTGACTGACCCATCTTTCCTGTTTTCTAATGCCCCCGAGGATTCACAATTAGATTTAAACACAAAACAAAGCAAAACAAACACGATACCTATTGGCCAACCAGTGGGAAGGGGATTCTTGTGCCCCAGTGGCTTTTGCTTTACGTGGAAACGTCGGGCTTGGTGTGTTGCCTCTAAGTCACACTCAGGCTATTCATGTGGAATCACAAGGAGAATTTTCTTGAGGACTTTCGGGGTGAATGCCCTGGCGGAGTGGACAGTCGCGTTTCATTTGTACAGGCTGAGTGCCTGGGGTCCCCGGCGTCGGGTGGGCTCACAACTCGTCAGCCCCTTCTCTGGGGAGGAGATGCAGGAGGTGGGGGATGAGGCAGGAGAGTGCATCCTGGAGCTCACACGAGGGACCATCCCGGTGGGGGACACGGGCCTCCCATGGGCCCGTTGGCCCGAGACAGAGCCAGAGGGCGGTGTGGGGCCTGCAGGCCTTGGAGCCCGCAGCCCGGACACTGTGCCCAGCAGGTATCCGCGGGGTAGTGGGAAGGATGGGTGCACCCCAGGGGCCTGGGCTGGGACGAGGGTGGACAGAGGGCCGCAGAGGGACTGGGAGCCAGAAGGGCCAGGTGGTGAGAACGGGGGCCGAGAACCAGAACAGAAACTGGGCCTGGTAGACAGAAGCGAAGGGAAGCGGAAGCCGAGGGGGCAGCAAAGCAGTAGGAAGAGAGTAGAAGAAAAAGATGAGAAAGCACCTGGAGGGGCGGGCAGAGGAAATGGTGAGGAAGGGGGGGCCCCCCCGAGAGATGAGGGGGTCCAGGCTGGGGAAGCCCCGGGAGCTGCAGGGGGCTCCGTGCCCATCAGAAGGGCCTTGCTGCGGGGTGCAGGGTGCGGGGTGCTCACGGGCTCAGGCCCGCTCGGGAGGCCCGGTGCTCAGCGCACCCTCCTCCTGGTGCTCCCCGCCACCAGTTTCAGGAGGAAACGCTGCAGCTTAATCAGAATTATTTACAAGATAATGGTCCATTGTTTGCACTAAGACAGATGTTGTCTGTGGGAACTTTGTGTTTTATGCTCCTTCCCCTGCTCTGCCTTCACTGGGTGCAGATGGGATCGGAGTAATGTGAGTTATTATTCCAGGGCCTGGCAATTCGGAGGCGCCTTCCTCCCGGCCCGGGCTGGCGGGGGCCCCGGGGAGGACGGTGGCTGCGGGCTGCGGGCCGGGCGGGCCTCTGGTCCTCCTCGCTGCCCCTCCAGCAGCCTGTGATTAAGAAGGTCTCGTTTCCTTGAGGGGCGGGCCGGGCAATTGCCTTGTCTGGTGGACAGGAAGGGCGCGCTCTGATTAAGACGCACTTGCTATTTGTCGAGTCGAGAGGTCACCGCTGACAGGGCAAATGAGGGTGGCCATCTGGCCCTCGGCCTGCCCAAAGGAAAGAGCAGGCCCTCTGGGGTGGGGGCTTGGGGGCTTGGAGCCTCCCTACCCCCTCTTTTTTTTTTTTTTTGAATGATGAGAGAGCCTGCTCTTGTCCTCTGGGGTCACTGGCTTCGGGTCCAGGCTTGTGACTCCGTCCTTCCTCCTCCAAGGCTGCAGGTGGCCAAATGAAGGCCGGTGTCACCGACCCGGACAGGTGCTCATCCCACCGGAGGAGAGATGGGGCAGGGTCTCTCTGATGCAGACTGGCCCCCAGCCTTGCCTTCTAGGCAGTTGGGCCATCCCGGTGTCGCCCCCTTCGTGGGAGGCCCCCGGAGCTGGCCGGTCCTCCTGCGACTGTCGGGCCAGCAGCCTCACCAGCCAGCTCCGCACGGCCTGGTCCGCCGGTCATCAGAGCCCACCTCCTGAGTGAGGAAGCTGAGACCAAGGGATGATGGGTGGCTCGCCCGTTCTCCCCTCCATGGAGAAGCCTCCCGGTGCCGCAGGTGGGGACCCGGCCCCCCGAACCTCAGCACGGTCAGCTGCGGCCAGGGCACGAGGGCAGCAGGGAGGGGCGTGCGCTGGGCCTGGCAGAGAGGTCGCAGTCGGTTCCAGCTGCCCCGGGCCTCCTTCTCCAGGCGTGGCACTGCCGGTATCAGACTGTGACCACACCAAACAGTCCAGGGAAGAGAATCCCACACTTGGAGGCTAAAACCGCCAAGGACGCCTGCATGGCCACCAGGCGGAATGAGACCCGCTAGTTGGGCAGCGTAGTGGAAACGTCAGGTGGCCGTGGGTCCCAACCCTGCCCCCGGCCCCTGGACGCCTCGGAGGAGCTCCCCCGAAATGGGTCGCTTCGTCCCATTCGACACCCAACATGCTGGCCCTAGTGTCTAAGGAAGATGACTCTCCCGCCGTCGCCTCCCTGTGCCCAGGGCATGACCCCCGTGTCTTCAGCAGCAGGGTCTGATCCCCCGGGGCCATCCCTCCATCGGCCACGTTCATTTTTAAATCATCGTCACGTACCACGCGCCAGGGCCAGCTCCCCTTCTAGGTACCTCCCAGAGGGAGACACAGACCATACTCTTTTATTTAATTCCCCGCAGACTCCCATGAGGCAGATCTGGTCCTTACTCTTCCCATGTTACACGTGGGGAGGTAGAGGCACGCCGGGGCCGCGTCGCTCGCCCAGGGCGCCCCAGCGAGCATGTCGGGGCGCTGAGGCCCGAGGCCAGGCAGCGGACGTCCCCGAGGGTGCCCCGTGTGCTGCGTCCCTGCCTGGGGGAGGGGGGCCCGTGCTTCCCCAGCCTCTCAGCTCTATTTGAGGTGCATCGAAAACGAGCCACGCGACCAAGCAACATGCACAGCAGCTGGTTTCCGGCGACTCCAGCTCTGGGTGCTGGGAGAGGACGGGGCGACGGCGAGCGGAGATGGCAGTCACAGTCGGACCCTGGGGCTCGGCCCCCAGCGACGGGCGACACAGGGTGCTGCCCCCCCAACCGGCCCGGGATTTGCCCTGTGGCCCTGAGCACCCGTCCTCCCACCCCCAGGGCTCCCCACTTCTCCGCAGGTGACGGAGGTGCCTGCACGGGTCGTCCCAGCCTGAGAATCCTTCTGCTCAGGACTCATTTATTCTGTGCATTCAGCCTCAGGGAAGAATTGTCGCCTCCCAGCCGCTCCCCCCCCCCACCGCCCCAGCCAGTCCCCGCAAGTCAGAGGGGCTCAGGGAAACCTGACCCCTCACCTTGCAATCGCTCCCTGGGGTCTAGGTGGGTGAGAGCAGAGAGTGGGTGGCCCGGGGCACCAGCGGGCCCTCCCGCCAGTGCCGCCTCGGGCCCAGCCCCCAGCTGTGAAAGCAGCAGAGGTCAGACTAGAATAATATTTATCAACCTTATTCTCACTGTGTCAGGCTCTGCCCCAAACCCGGCGTCACTGGAGATCACAGATCATGTCTTTTAAGGTCCCACGGAGCCGCCTCACATGTGACCAATTACCTCTGTCAAGCAGGGGGAACGAGGTCCTGCCTCGGTGGGTGGGATCTGAACTTGAGCTTCCAGAGGTCGATGACTGGGATCTTAGGACTTTGAGCCTGTCACTCCCCTATAGCCAGACCTTTTCGGTTAAAACTGTTTAAATTACAAACCAGTAATAAAAGGATCATATGTGTTTCCCACCGAACAGGTTCTTTAGGGCTATTATGATAATTAAAAACATATGGTGTCTGTGCCAGTCAGAGGGAAACCGCAGATGTACAAATTAGGTATTATATAAGGGTTTTCTGCTTTTGCCCTTTTAAAAACGTCAGGCTGGAGAAGTTTAAGGAGATGAAATGGCAATTGTGCAGATAGTAGGTAGCATTTTGGTTTTAGAATCATTAAATATATAAACCCTTTTCTTTACGCTTAATAGGAATAAACAGGTCCCGATGCCAGAAGGCAGGGGGTGGCCCACTGGGGGCCCCGAGGTGACAGGGCAAAGGCAGCATCCCCCCCCCCACAGGGGTTTGGGTGCCATGACTTTTTGTGCATTTTTAAGGACATTGTTCTGCCCAAAGAGGATTACATTTACTAAATATCGAATCTTCTTAAAATTGGATGGAGAGGAGCAAAGTCGAGGATTTCTTCACATTACGTTTCTTACTTTTTTAAAACGCAAAGATGCACGTATCGATCAGACTAGAGATAGTCATTTATTTTCATTTAAAATCTGCAATGGATTTTGAGGAGGTGATAAATACTGCTAATAAAAAAAAAAAAAAAGAAAAGAAAAAATTGGGAGGGTTTCCGTGGCTCGCCGTCCGCGGCTTTCCCGGTGCAGACGGACGGCGCGAGTTGGGTTGCAGCGTAGTGCCTCCTACGGGGAGGACGCCGGGCTGGCTGGGGACCCCGGCGTGGTGCAGCCGTGCTCTGGGGCAGCTGAGATGACGGCCCTGGGGCCCCATGCACACGTGGGGACCCGGGCTGAGCAGCCAAGGACTGAGCTCTGTGTTGCGTGTCCCTGCTACAGACACCCAACCGCACTGCCCTAAGGAAGCAGGGGACGGGTGACCAGGTCGCAGGAGCAGGGCCCAGCTCTGCGCCTTGGGGCCTCTACCCTGCTCCTCTGAAAGACAATTCCAGATCCTCCCTGAGACACTCGCAGCCAGAACC
The DNA here is from genome assembly GCF_048418805.1 of Vulpes vulpes. Classification (NCBI taxonomy): domain Eukaryota; kingdom Metazoa; phylum Chordata; class Mammalia; order Carnivora; family Canidae; genus Vulpes; species Vulpes vulpes. Next base: position 1,612,121 of record NC_132780.1, read on the forward strand.
AGGATGACCTCGTCCCAGACCTTCATCCCTTCGTCCGTGTGAACAGGGCAGTGTCTCCATAGGAAGGTTACGCCGGGAGCCCAGTTACTAATCGATAGGACTAAACGAGCGGAGAGGAGGCTCTGCCTATCCAGGAGCCCAGCCCTCAGAGCACCCAGAGCACCCGAATTTGCTTATAACCAGAAAACGCCCCTTCTCGATCATCGTAGCTGAAGCAAGTCTGGGCTCCCGAGGGAAAGCATCCTTTGAAAGGAGCCATGCGGCCCGGCCCTGCTTGGGTTCTGAGTTCTTCTCCTTTGCACCCCCCCCTTTTTTTAAAATATTTATTTATTTATTCATGAGAGACACAGACTGAGAGGGAGGGAGGCAGAGACACAGGCAGAGGGAGAAGCAGGTTCCAAGCAGGGAGCCCGATGTGGGACTCTGGGGTCTCGCCCTGGGCTGAAGGCACATGCTCCACCGCGGAGCCACCCAGGCCTCCCTGCCCACCCGCTCTTGATGCAAAAAAGGTCCACCGTCCCCCTGTGCCCTTCCCTTTGGGTGGCTGTGACCGGCCTGCGTCTCCGTTGAACACAGGATGAGTCGGAGCAGAGTTCTCGGCCCGTCTGTCTCCACGGCACAAACAGCAGGTGCCGTGTCCGGCGGAGGCGGTGGCTCTCCAGCAGGCCTGATTTTTCTTCCCCGGGGGACGTTTGGCAATCTGGGGACACCGGGGCGGGGTGTGGGGGGTGCTCCTGGCATCCAGTGGGTGGAGACCAGGGTTGCCGCTGGACGCCCCGCAATGCACAGGGCCAAGAGTCGCCCAGCCCAAGACGTCAGGTCGGCACCAGGGTGGTGAAGACCTGGGCTACGAGCGGGAGAGCCCGGCCTCGGCACGTGGGACAGGGTTCGCCGCCCAGGCCACGTCGCGGCATCCGGGGCGTCCAGCTGGCCCTCGGGAGGCCTTCCCGTCCCCCGCGCGCCTCAGGCCTTCCTGCAAGAGTCTGTGCAAGAAAACAGGGGGGGTCCTAGGAGGCGGGAGCTTCCCGCACGTTGCTCCCCACTGCAACTGGCGTGGGGGCTGTGGGGAGGCGGGGGCTGAGCGACAGCCGGAAGTCGCCTTTTCTTCTCCCCCGTGAGTGATAGCAAGCCTGCGGGGCCGGCGTGCACGTAGGCATTAGCACTTTAACTTTTACGGAGGTAAAAATAACACCTTGTCACTCAGTGCAAGTACCAATCACAAAATGAATTAATTGTAATAACTGTTGTCAACGGAACAAAGGACTTGTTGCTTTCCTAAGCAGATTTCAGCGCCACTGAGAACTATATACAGACGTTCCCATTGGGCAGGCCGGGCGGAAGCCAGTCAGAGCATAATTGTATCTGTCTGTCTCTTTACTTTGTGTTTAAGGGTGAAGGAATCCAGTTAAAAACCTGTATTTTAAACATATCAATAAATATACCCCTTTTTGTGCTGGTGACGTCTCCTCAAAAAACATGGAGTCTTTAATAAATTGGCCATGAAAATAGCATTTGCCGCCGATGGCACCAAATAAGGGCCAGCTGTAGAGGCTGCCTGTTGACTCCAAGTCGTGAAGGGAATTATGCCCAATTACCCTCCCATAAAACACCCTCTCATTTCTCGGAGTTATCAAAACACATCCCGTGGACAAGCGGTCAGCTGTCCCCTTGCTCCTCAAAAGAAGACAAGTGGGCCTCACGCTGGGCCCGCGGAGCTCCGCACGGCCTCGGCGGCGGCCCCAGCGGCTCGTGTGCAGTCAGCCCCTCTCACAGCGGCCCTCCCAGCCTGGCGGCCTCGCCTCTGCGCGTCCTGAGGACGCCCCGTCGGTGCTCTGCTCGGAGAGGAGGCAGGCAGGCGCCGGCCGGGCGCTGGGGTCTACGGGGCCGGTGGGGGCTCCTGCTTCAGGACGTGGGTCCCGTGCGTCCTGGCGTGGGAGTGACCAGCCGTGGGGGGCACGTCTGGGGGCTCTCCTGGGGGCAGAAGCTGGGAGCTTCCCGAAGAACGACCCGAGGAAGCTGCGATGCACATGCAGGCAAAGGTTGAGGGGGGTCAAGCCTTTGCCAGGGAGGGTGACGGAGGACTGTGCCCACGACGCTCGAAGCACAGGGTGCGGGGCAGCCCATGGGGGTTCCTCCCCTGCCAGCCCTCTCCTGCCGCTCCTCGGTGCTCCCTGGCCAGCGCGGCCACGGCATCCGGCTTCCCAGAGTCCCAGGCCCGTCCCGTCGGGGACACAGGTCACCCCCAAGCACCTTGGGTGGCTTTATTTTTAGAGCTCATTGAGGCTTAAATTGGTTCCTCCGTCATGAAATGCAAGATCCCCAGACTCTCAGAGCTACAGGTAACCTTAGAGGTCATCTTTGAGATGCAAATCAGGGGAAGAGCTGGCCCTTCGGTGGCTGAGTGTCGTTCGCAGGTGTCCAGGCAGGTGCATGTGCCTGGCCACCCTTCTGCGTGCTGGGGCGGCCCCATGCGGCCTCCCCTCCTGCCCGGGCAGGGGGAGTGTTCCTGCAGCTTGTCCGCGCAGCTTTGGGGCAAATGTGCCCCATTTTTGACTTCCCCTGCTTGGCCACTTCAGAGGCTCCGGTCAGAGGGGGCTTCTTGGCTCAAATGGGCTGTGCACTCAGATTTAAATAGTCACCTCTGGCTGGAACCAGGTGCCACTTGCGAGAATGCTGCCGAGCGCCCTCCTCTGGAAACAGAAGTCTCCCTCCTGCTGCCCGAGGCTGCTCTGCTCCTGGGGACGTGGCCATGCAGCCTGCCTTGGTTCACCGCGGGGCGGGGGGCATGCATGCACCTGGGAGACCCGAGTCCCAGCCGTGTGACAGTGCCGGGTCCCCGCCCTGGGAGCCGGCGGTGCAGCGTGCAGAAGCAGCACAGAGGGGAAACACATGTGGGGTTTGAGGGAAGGGGGCAGAGACTCTGGGGGTCCCCATGCCCTCCAGCCCCGGATCTCACCCTGCACGCTCCCCTCGCGTCGTTCTCGAGAGCAAGGAAACAGCCCCGCACCTTTTGGAAAGAAGATTCTGTGACAGGGGATGGATGCGAGCATACGTTCGTTTATTTTGCATGGATGGAATTGTTCCAGAGGATGGGGAGCTGGTCCCCAACAAATTAGCCAAAACGACGGCCCTCGCGGGGCACGTGCTATGGGGGGAGCCCTGATGATGAACTGGAACAAAGTTAAGCTTCTGACAAGCGAATACCCACATAATGAAGAATTAGCGAGGTCGTCCCACACCATCAAGGTCGGGGGACCTCTCGGAGGAGGTGACGTTGGACGGCGTCCTGGGCGATAGGAAGGAGCCAGCCGTGCAACGACGAGAGGATGCGTGTTCAGAGCAGAGGACAGTGAGACAAAGGCCCAGAGATGGAGAAGGGCGGAGGCCAGGGCCTCCTGGCTCCAGGGCTCACGCGCCCTCGGATGCGATGGACCCGTCCCAAGGCTTTCCCAGGAACACTGGGGTCTCATTCAAGCTTCTCCATGCCCTTGACCGGTCAACGGAGTTGGAACTGGGGCTTTTTTCCCCCCCATTCTCCCCATTTGGAAAAATGGAATTTCAAAGAGAAAGCAAGCAATGGCGTTTGCACCATCAGCAGCAGCGAAAGGCTGAGCTCACTGCCCGGGTCTCTGGGCGCCCAGCGCTGCTGCCCCAGAGCACCTCTGCCCGTTCCCACACTTCCCTGCGCGTGGGACCAGCGTGTTGGAGGACTCCGGGGTCTGCGGGAGGCACCAGGAGCTACTCTTTGCACATGAGCAATAACCCCGCTCCTGGATGGCGGGAAAGAAAAGGCAGCTGAGACTCGGAGACTTGGCCACGTGACCTTGGGAACCTGGCGCCAGGAGCACAAGGGCCGTCCTTCAGCTCCCACAAGGGGAGGGTCTCTCACCTCCGCAGACCGAGACTCCCACGGCAGAGTCCGTTCTGGGCCCGCAGCCTGCCCGGGGTCCCTTCAGGCATCCCACGAGAGGTAGCAAGCCGGAGCCCCTCGACACGCTCAACGGCCACGCCCAACAGTCGCCTGGAGGACACGGGCCAGTCCCCTGGGAATCTCAGCCCGGCCTCCCCGGAGAAAGGCCGATGGGTTTCCAGCGATGCTGCTCAGACCGGCTCCAGCGTGAAGTTCACCCCTGCTGACCGCGGCCAGGACGGGTCCAGACTCCCCCAGCCCTCCCCGCGCAGGGGCCCTGGTGATAGGAGCCGCCGCTCCGGAGGCGCAGGGAGACTCATCCCCAAGACTGGCTGCTCCGTTGTCTTTTCAGGATCCCTGCTCCCGTCTGGGCAAACTGCTTTCAAATGAATAGCTATTTCTGGATGATTTTTTTCTTTTTTTTTAGTGTTTCTTCTCCCAGCTGGTTGCTATATTATCTGCATCTCATGCCGTTCTGGCCTCCGTGGGAGACAAGAGGTAGCCCACCTTCCGCATTAGCTGCGGCGCTATCGGTTTCCGAATATTAAAAGGTGAAATCAGGAACTACCCTGTCTGCTCTCAAAGTGAGGAGGTAAGTGCCCCCCCTGCCCCCTTCGCATTATTTGTGATGTTCTCTGCACAAAAGGGTGGATCTGCAGCTGGGCCAGGGGACCAGGACGACCATGAACCGAGACCATTCGAGGAAGGGCGCAGGGCTCCCAGGTGGGTTCCTCTGCAGAGAAAGGCCCAGAAGCACGACTCCCAAGCCCACTTGCCTTCTGCCGTTCAGCTGCACCTTGCCCTGGGGAGACGCCGGCCCGGGGAGCGCGGGACTCGTGCCCATGGTTGGTCCCGAGAGCCGGGCCCTGCTCCCCTCACTGCTGCCCAAGGTCAACCCAGAGACAACGGGCTGGATGGCAGCAGGAGGGTCGGGTTGGCAACCTCGCTGCCGGGCCTTTCCGGGTCCTGCGGAGCTCTTCGGTGGGTGCTGACGTGGAAGTAGGCCGTTCAGCCCCCAGCCCCTTTGGTGCCACGCCGGGGAGAGCTCCTGACGGGCCCGGATCGAGTGTACGTCTGCGTCTATGGGCAATCGACACACAGCAGAAGAAGACAGATGTTTTCGTCGATGGGTTCGATTCCTCGGCTCCTCCTACCGGGTTTATTTTATGGGGGGGAAACTGAGATACGGCCTGGCTGGAATGACTTGGTCGAGGGCAGCCCTCCACGGCAGAGAGGTAGCAGGAGGGCTACGGGCCGCGGAGAGCTGTCCGGGCTTGGCCCTGCAGGGCCGTGTGTAGACGGGCACGGGTCTACGCGGGCTCACCTCCGCTTGTGCGGCCCCAGCCCCGCCCCCCGCAGTCTGCGCGGCTGGGGACGGAGTCTGGAGTCCGGGCAGTCATCAAGCGCTGACTCATCGCTCATCCCGAACTCCATTCGGCCGGTGTTTATCGGACACCTGCCATATGCACCAGGACACGGGAGTGACCCAGGCGGCCGTGGTCCCTGCCCCTGTGAGCCTCGCCCCACTTTGCTGTGCCAGGGGCGTGGGGGGTGCACAGAGCCCTCTCCACGGGGAAGACCTCTGTGGCGGGGCTTGGAGTGACTTGTGTGGACTCCTCCACGGCCAGCTCGTGGGCTGGGGGCAGCCACTGCCCCGCTGTTGGGGGAGCCCCCTGGGGCCACCACCCCAAGGGGTTCGGTCAGCTCAGGGCAGCGGGGGGTGCACAGGGAGAAGCAAGGCCGAGGACGCGGCCACATCGGGGCACGCTCATCCCTTCGGCAGCTCTGTCCAGAGGCAGCAGGTGCCAGGCCCCCTCTGGGCGCCGGGACCCAGAGGCGGGAGGACTGACACCCCGCGTCCTGGCAGGCGGGTAGTGGGCCGTCGACAAGTTAAATGACCAGTCAGACGGGATAAGACTCTAGGGAAACCAGAAGTAAACAGGACTTCGGGGGGTGGGGGAGCCTGGGCGGGCTCACTGCCCTACGCAGGGTGCTGCTGACGTGCAGGAGGATCTGGGGAGCCCAGCCGGGCAGGCTCCAGGGGGGCCAGCACCCCGAGGCTGCGAGCCTGCCTGTGCACCTGGGGGGACCCCGGAGAGACGGTGGGGGACAGGCACCCACGGGGAAGGCCGGCAGCGGGGGCCAGGTGGGCCACAGCAGCTCCTCCAGGGTGGGGTGGGTGCTGCTGGTGCCTGCAGATGGGACACCAGCTCTGACCCTGCGGGTGCCCCCCCTTCCCTCCGCCTCCTCTTGGTCCGCCTTGGCCTCAGACCCCCCCCGGGCCGTGACGCACCAGGGACTCCCAGTTTCATCCTCACTTCACCCTCCTTCCCCGTCTGTCTGCCCCACTCGCCTTCTCCTTAACCTGTGGGGCGCGGAGAGCTGCCCTGTAGGCTCGGGCAGGCTCTGCTCCCGTCTCCGAAGTCCGTGTCTACACCAGCCACGGGACCCCGTGGGCTAGATGGCCAGGTCCTGGTCCCAGCAGCGGGGACCTGCTGCCCTGCCGCGTCCACACGGTCCCCTTGGCTTCCCTGGTGCCCACAGCATACCTGCCCCGGGGGGGCTCGCGGCAGGGCCCGACCCGTGGCTCCGCTTCTCCACCCTGTGAGCATGTTGGACCCGTTTCTTGTCCCAGGCGACACCGTCTATCATCCCACCGTCCTCGCCGGCCCCGTCTGGGGTGGGGGCTGTGGTTCTCCAGGAACGCGCCCCCGAGCCCGCCCGTCCCCGCCTCGGTCTCCTTGACCCCACGGCCCTCCTCGGGGCTACGCTCGCATCACGCCTCCGCCGCCCGCTTTTATTTGCTGGGGTTGTGAAGCCTGTTTATTTCATAAATACCTTGATACGCTGTGCAGAGAGTAGCTGGAAAAATAGCCTTTTGATTTAAATAAGAAATGAAAAAAAAAAATCACCACCTCTTCAACTTTTATTTATTGTTTTTTTCCCCCTCTTTCATTTCAATACCCCGTGTCTTTAATACCAAAATATCCCACATAGAGAGCTTCAAAAATTAGGTGGGGGTGGAGGGGTGGTTGTCGCGTAAATTTGCTTCCTGGCTGAGGCCTTGTATGCCAACTTTTAGCCTGAATTACATATTTACAGCTGAGTTATAAACCCCTGAAACGCAGGATTTATCATGGAAACAGTGACACCGCCTCACCCAGCCTGGTGTTCTTGGGGACGGCGGTAATATACTGTGCGGACAAATCAGTTCATTAGTTAGTTATAAACAAAGGACAGAGATAGTAAATTAGAGTAGGTATTTCAGTGGTTTTTCCATGTATTTATGACACCAAAATATGCAGCTGCATTTTATTCCTTGAGATAGTATTTAAGTGTTTCAGATTTAAAGCGCGTTTTTAGAGGTGGCCGTGGAGCATTTTTTAGACCTGGTCGTTCTCGTGCCTCTGTAGTTTCATTCGTGGTATTTTCTTCCTTCTCTGTTGCTCATTAGAAAAATGTTAAAAATCCATTTTCGTCTGATTAATAATAAAGCTGATCACATGTAACCTAATTTTCATTCCGCGCTGCCCCTGTCTGTGGAGTCATATACAAAGTGACCTTTGAATCGCCAGTGGACTCATAAAGTACAATAAGCACCATTGTCCTGTCAAAAATTGAAGATGTTTTACATCATTACAAAATTTAATGTTCCATCTTTTCAAATGCACTACTTTTCAAAGGCCACATTCCAATTGAAGCTCATTAAAATCAGACTCAAGTTTCCTGTGGTGGGGATGAAGAGAGTTTCGCAGGCAATGGGAAGAAAATGAATCACTCTTTTAAAACAGATATGGTTACATATTAGTTTTGAAAGGTACGGCGACAGCAGAGCCTCCGCTCCGGCAACAGTGCGGCTTTTGTGCTGATGGATCCAATAACTGCCTCCTGGTTCCTTTGACTTCACCCACACTGTATCCTATTTACTTATGAATAAATCAGCTCTCTAAATAAAAGTGTTGTTTTAAAGTTCCGAGGTGGAATCCGAAGGGGTTTCTGGGGGAAAGCGGTGAAATCGGCCCTGCGACTGCGGACTTGTTAAAAAAAAAAAAAAAAAAATTTTTTTTTTTTGAAAAATAACGTCCATCTGACGCGGAGACCCCGGAGGTTTAGAAACTGAGTCACTGGAAGGGGTTTCCTGCGTCCATCGGGGAGTCGGCCCGATAAACGCTGGGCTGCGGCCAGACGTGGGGACGCCCCCTTTTACCCAAGATCCAGCTCAGGCCCGGACGAGGGACGTGTCACACAACGGGACCCGGAATTCTCAGCCGGAGCCAAATGCCTGGCTTGGCAAAGAAAATGTCCTTGGGTCTTCCCATTCAGATTCTTTGTCGGTTCGAGTCGGGGCCTCTCGCCCGTTTCTTGGCCACGTCCGAGGGCTCGGTATAGCCAGGTCCTCCTCGGGGTTTCTCGGCCTGATGGGAAGGTCCCGCATCGCGTGACCCAAAGGACCATCTCCCCTCATGTCGAATTGCTTCAAAGCCCCGATTTCACAGATTCTTAATGCACATCCCTTGAGCTCGTGAGATACCGGCCTCCTCCTCCAGGGCCGTGTAGGTAGGACGGGTGTCCACGTGCCAGCGGAGGCCGGCCCCGTGCACCTCCGCTGGCTGGCGGGGGCTCCTCTCACCAGATCCTTCCTAGCCCAGGGCTTGGCTTATTGTTTATCAGGATTTGGCATCTCATCAAATGAGGGTGATCCTGATTCTGGACGGGCTCATTTGTCCCCCCGGCGCGTCGTTTACGAGGACAAGCTCTAGCACCAGTGGGAGTTGAGTTCCTGTCCTGGTTTTGCCACTTGGAGCTGTGGTGACCTTGGTCGGGGCTCGTCCACTTTGCTGAGCTTCAGATTCCTCACGGGGATAACAACACCGGTGTCCCCCCGACACGACGGTATCCAAGGACCACGCACGCTGGCTGTGGAGGTGGCCGTGTTAGTTGCTTCATCTGGATCCAGAAAATCCCCAGCCAAGCTCCCTCCCTGGGAACTAAGGCGGCTTAGGGAGTGGAAACGAAGAGAAGCAACGTGTTTGTTCCCTGCTCACGGGCTTGGTGTATCTTTACCGCTGGGCAGCCAAGCGCCGCAGTGTCATGGTGGGAGTGACGCTGCCGGTCGTCCCCGGCCTTCGGGTGAGCTGGTTGGTTCTGCTGATCCGAGCTGGATTTGCCCGGGGCGCTCTGGCTGCCTGGCGGCCGGCGGATCTGGGGTGAACTCGGCGGGGGTCACCCGGTCTGTCCCACGCGTCTCGTCCTTGGGTGGGCTGGCCGGGCTGCTTTTCACGTCAGAGGCCAAGGCCCACATCGGAGACCGAGGTCCATGTTGGAGGCCAAGGTTCACATCAGAGGCCAAGGTCCACATTAGAGGCCAAGGTCCACATTAGAGGCCAAGGTCCACATTAGAGGCCAAGGTCCATGTCAGAGGCCAAGGTCCATGTTAGAGGCCAAGGTCCATGTCAGAGGCCAAGGCCCACATCAGAGGCCAAGGCCCACATCGGAGACTGAGGTCCATGTTGGAGGCCAAGGCCCACATCGGAGGTCAAGGTCCACGTCAGAGGTCAAGGTCCACATTAGAGGCCAAGGTCCATGCTAGAGGCCAAGGTCCATGTTAGAGGCCAAGGTCCATGTTAGAGGCCAAGGTCCATCTTAGAGGCCAAGGTCCATGTCAGAGGCCAAGGTCCACGTTAGAGGCCAAGGTCCACGTCAGAGGCCAAGGTCCACGTCAGAGGCCAAGGTCCACGTCAGAGGCCAAGGTCCACGTTAGAGGCCAAGGCCCACGTCAGAGGCCAAGGTCCACATCGGAGACCGAAGTCCATGTTGGAGGCCAAGGTCCACGTCAGAGGCCAAGGTCCATGTCAGAGGCCAAGGTCCACGTCAGAGGCCAAGGTCCATGTTAGAGGCCAAGGTCCACATCGGAGACCGAGGTCCATGTTGGAGGCCAAGGTCCACGTCAGAGGCCAAAGTCCACGTCCACGTCAGAGGCCAAGGCCCACGTCGGAGGCCAAGACCCACGTCAGAGGCTAAGGTCCGAGAGAGCAAACAGACCCGCGTGAGCACTGTGACGAGCCCCGGCTTGCGCTGTGGTCCTCCCGTCCATTTCTGGCCCCAGGCCCCCAAGGGGCCCATCGGGTGGTGTGAACAGTGATGAGGCCGCGACGGCATCCAAAGCCTTAGAAGATGCTTCCATCCTCCTCTCCCAGGGCAGCGCTCTGGTCCCGAGGCCCCTCCCGCGACGCCTGCCTTGCCGCCGCTGGACACGTGCTTCCCGGGGGAAGGAACTTCCTTTCCTCTTTCTGTTCCGAGGCCACCTCTTGTTGAAAAGGCAACTTGGGAAGACTTTGCGGTTCCTTGACTCCCAAAGGCGCGTGGTTGGAAGGGGGCAGGTGCAGCCTCAGAGTCTGAAGCCAGTGTCCTCTCTCCCCTCCCCACGGGCAGCTACCCCCTTGCCCCCTGCTAACCCCCCTGCGGCCTTGACCTCGGGCGGCCCCGTTTTGACCCAGCGGCTCTGGGGTTGAAGATGTGCCCCATCCTGCTCTCCTGGGGGCCGATGCTCAGAGAGGCCCCAGGGAACCCCGCTCTGCTACACCCACATCCGACCTCTGAGTCTGCTCATACATGTGACGTTTGACCCGCAATGAAGGGCCGGCTCTGGAGAGACCTAGAGTCTCTCCAGCAAGTCCCTAGAAGCAACCTCCTGTCCCCGATGGGTAGGAAATGGTGTCTTCCAGGGCCCTGGCCTCGGGAGTCTGACCCCGGTGAGTGTGGGCTTGCCCAGGGCACCTGGGGTCTGGCCCCCAGGGGCAGCGATTAGGGAGGCTCCCCTGTGCATGCACGAGCAGGAGCTTTGTTTGTGGAGCAGGGACACGCTGTGGACCTGCGGGCGGGTGGGGAAGAGCGTGAAACCGGATCCCTCATCCACTTCCCAGAGTGGCTGGGGTGGGCTCGGGACACCGATGGCCACAGTCCCTCAGCCAACACATGCGGGCCCGGAAACAGGCATCGCGGAGTCCTCTGTGTTCAGTTCTCAGGGTCCTGTGAGGGGCTGTGAAGCAGTGGGGACTCGAGGAAGCCCTGGCTTATCACAGGCTCCGACTGGGCTTTGTGTCCTTCCTTTTGTCCCCCGAGGTCTCTTTCTGGCCCGGGCACCCACAGCGGTCAGGGCAATCCCAGCTCCGGCTGCCTGGTCCCTGTCAGCCCCTCTCTGCTGTGTGACCCCACAGCTGCGCTCCCCGGAGCCCTGGGCCGTGGGTCTCTGCCGATGAGGGGGTGGGGGGTGGGGGGCAGAGCTTGTGCCCTTGGGAAGTGGCGCCGTGGTCCCAGGCAGGCTCAGCATTTTCCAAGGCCCACGTCAGCCCACCGGTCCTCATTTACTCTAGAAACGGTTAACCTCGGGTAACTTCTATCAGCTTCTGGAACTGTGAACCTGACCGTGTGCTCTGGACCCTCTGGAGTCCGAGACTCTACCTGAATTTAGAGAAGCAGATCTTATGCGGGACCCCAGAGGGATGAGACCAGTTCTTTAGGGAAAGAAAGAAAAACCAACTAATGAGCTCGACTCAGTTTCCCTCTTCCACATGTATGGTGGAAAGTCAGAGCTGCTTGTGGGCGTCGAAGATTTGCTTCCAAGACCAGACACAGCTCCTACAGGGGACAGAGAGGCTGAGGCCCGCTGACCGGGTGGTGTCCCCGCTTAGGAGGCTTTTCTGGGCCTCCTGGACTCAGGATGGGGGAGGAAGGAAGAAGTTACAGCTGAGAGACGGGTGCCAAAGGACCCGGAGCCATTGGGTGTCCACGGGATCCCGAGAGGACTTTTCTGAGGGACAGAACAAGGATGGGGAAGAGGCTCAGAGCCCACGGTTGGGTTTCAGCAGGGACCAGGGGGCGTCGTCTGTGGTAGCCTGGACTCACTACCAACCCCAGGGGCTTGGGCTGGGGGCTGGGAAAACCATGCAACGCGGCTCCTCAGGAGAAAAAAAGCAGAGCACCGCACCCACCAAACCCAAGGGAGGGGAACGAAGCTCTTGGGGCGCCCACCGCTGGGGGAGGGTGTCGGGGTAGGTTCTGTTGGTGGAACAGCAGAAAATAATTTACCGACACTGTGTGGCTTCCGAAGGTACAATGTCTGATGACCGGGGTTCTCTTACTAATTCCTTGACCGACCTTGGGGAAGTCTCAAACCCTTTTTAGGCCTGGGGTGCCTCATTTGTGCCTTAAGGGGGGGGGGCGACGAGGTGATCCCGCAACACCGGTGGTCACGAGAACTGCTGGAAGAAAGCTCTATCCACGGAGTGGCATTTCTAGGGCAGAGAGTGGGGAATGACAAGGGTGGGGGTCTCCAGACCCATCCGGGCCACCCTGGATAATGTTATAGGGGAAAAGGGCCCAGAACTTGGGGCTGGTGGGGAGATGCCCCAACAGTGGTCTTTGTGCTTGGCTGCGGGGCCTGGAGCAGTGCGTCTGAGACCAAGAGAGGCCGTTTTCAGGACGGGGGCGGCAGGCGGGGGCCACACCTTACTCTGCAGGAGGACGTCCTAAGGAAGGGAAATGATTTGGGGGAGTGTGTGGGGTACTCTGCATGCAACTCAACCCAGACGCTTGAGGGGCACCGGCTTCCTTCCTGAATGGGAGCTCTGGACGGGGCTGGCCCAGAGGTGGGGTCCTGCGGGGAGCATCCTGCCGTTAGCACTTCTAGCTGGCAGGGGGGTGGGCATCTCTCCACGGCTCCTTGCGGGCCTGAGGGGGATAACGCCTCGAAGCTTCTGTGTTATTTACACTCGCAAATCCCCCAGAAGCAGGAGGATAAGGGATCAGTGGTAAGAAAGCCGTTGGTGAAGGTGCTGTGTGTTCAGTCTGGGTGTACTGGAAAATGTGGCTTCCCCCGTGGCCCGGCCATTACAACTGTTCTCCCCCTGCAGCGCAAGGGCACTCCTGACTAAAGGCAAGTGTGCGCATCTCTCTACATGTGGGCCCACGGCCACACGAGGTACGGTTCCGACAGCGTTTGAAGGCCCTGGAGACTCGGCCTGGAACGCCCTCCAGCTCCTCTCTGCCAATCCATGACCAGCCTGCAGGATTAACCCTCCTTTTCTGTTCTTTAATGAAGCCTTCTAGAACCACACAGGTCTCTCTCCTGCCTCCTGCTCACAATTGCTCAAGTCTGCACAGTGAAAAACTTGCATCTTTAACTGTCTGCAGTCTGGAAGTTGATCTTTTCTCTCAGATCAAAATTGCTGGTTCATACAGAGTCTTGAGCAATTTACAGCATTCACAGCAATGCCGGTGTCAGCAGGAAGAGACAGCGATGTTTCCTGTGCACGGCCCCTTGGGGGGACTGTAGTCATCACGGGGCAGCGATCAATGTATTCCTGGCTCCTAACATAGAGTCTGGTGCACCAGAGGCCCTCCAAAAATATTGTAGAGGAATGGATGAAGGAATGGATGGATGGATGGATGGATGGATGGATGGATAGATGGATGGATGGAGGGATGGATGGATGGATGGTTGGGTTGGCAGGTGGATGGATGGGTTGGCAGGTGGATGGATGGATGGATGGATGGATGGATGGATGGATGGTTGGGTTGGTAGGTGGATGGATGGATGGTTGGGTTGGCGGGTGGATGGATGGGTTGGTGGGTGGATGGATGGGTTGGTGGGTGGGTGGGTAGATGGATGGATGGATGGATGGATAGGCTGATGGGTAGATAGACGGATGGATGAATGGGTGGATAGACAAAGCTATGAACAAATGAATGAATAAGCAACTCTTTTAGCTTGACAAGCTTGGCTATTGACGGGGACTTCAGAGCAGTGCTTGTGGCTTCTGGGGTCAGAAAGGGTTGATTATGACTAGAAATTCAGGAAGTAGGCCTGTGACTCACAGAAAGTACCCGTAGGCTCAGAGTGGGATGCCTGGTGTCACCCAGGCTCTTGTGGTTCCAGAATCGACAGCACAGCTAACTGTGAGCCCTCTGCCGGGCAGGCCACCCCTCCATTGTCACCCCCACTTCTAGCCTCACCTCTGCATACCCCCCACCCCCAACCCCGCCCTGCCTTACCACCTACCTGAAACTCAAGTCCTGTCCACCATCAAGCCTTTCTTGTTGACCCGAGGCCACACATGTCGTCTCCCACTTGACAGCCGTAGGACATTCTCTCATTGTCTGCACCACATGGCTTGACCTTTGAAACGTCAGCTTCAGCATTTGTCACACTGCAGTGGAAAGTACTGGGGGCTGTTTTCTTCACTTATTCAAGGAAGTACAGTGAGCTCCCACTCTGTGCCAGGCGCGGTTCCAGATACTGGAAATGTATCAGGCAGCAAGACCAGCCCCTCTAGACTTCCCCGTCCCCTGAAAAATCCTTGCCTTCCTGAAGCTTACACTTAGTTTGGATCCCAGCTCGACCACTTGGGACCAATGTGTCTTTAGGGAAGTTACAGGATATTTCTAAGACTGAGGTCTTTTTTTTTTTTAAAGATTGTATTTATTTATTCATAAGAGACAGAGAGAGAGAGGGAGAGACACAGGCAGAGGGAGGAGCAGGATCCCTGCAGGGAGCCCGACGTGGGACCCAATCCCGGGACCCCGGGGACACGCCCTGAGCCGAAGGCAGATGCTCAACCGCTTCAGCTCCCCGGATGTCCCTCTGACTTTCATCATCCATGATGTAAGCTGGCAGCCACATCTCTCCCACGCGGCACCCACCCTTAGCCCCGGGAGGGCCCTGGGCTGATGCAGCAGCAGTGTTCCTCCCTATGTGTTGGGCAATAAGGAAGTGAGAAGCCCGTAATCGGCTCCAGCACAGGCTGGTGGGCAAGAGCTCTTGACCTCCATGCTCCATGGCGTGTCCCCCATCACTCAGGGCCTTTCCAGACTCAGCTCCTAGGGCCAACCTTCCAGAGAGCCCCACAGCTCAAATCCAGAGCCTAGAGGGAAAATTCCCGTAGCTGGGAGAAGCGTAGCTGGCCGAAGAACACCTCTGCAAACCAACCCGGGGAGCCGTGCATTTTTCTTCCCGCCCTTTCTTCCTTCCTCCTCCCGGCGCTTGGGATCATTTCCAATATTGAACATCGTTCTTAAAAAAGCTCTCCTGGCTAGCTGGCTTCGGGAGGACGGTCATAAACAGGTAAATTATTTGCAATCGCTTCTTGAGGCAATGGTACCTTCTGGAAATTAATTACGTTTTCACACAGTTAGCCTGCTTTTTGCCTACCTGTAATATGCCGTGGGGATGGAGAGCACCCCGAGTACGGTACGGTATTTAATATGCAGTATTGTAGTCCAAGAAACATTTGTCAACATTATATAATAATCTATGATCAAAACACTAAAACTTGTCAACTCTTGGAGTCAGTTGCATTGCAACTCCACAACTGAAACTCATTTAAAAGTAAATGAAAGTCAAGAGGATGAGATCCAATTAAAAGTAATTTAAAGTATGGAAAAAATGATTCACAACGATATAAATCAGCGCATTGTTACTTGCCCGCTCTATCTTATCCTATAAGGGAACTCTCTAAAAACAACCAAAAAAGATCCCCAGACGAGCGAAGGACGAGTACGTGTCTGCGGCTCTGTCCACATACGTCTTGAGAAGAGATTAGAAGGGAGTTACGGGGCCCCGTTCCTTCTAGATCCTCAACCAGCCATTTCCACCATCGCTACTCCTCTAGACTGAGGCATAGCAGAAATCCAATTAAAAATCTCTCTTTGTTTTTTTTTTTTTTCCTCCCATTTTTGAGTATGCATGCAATTTCACTGATAGCGGGATCTCAGCAGAGAAATTAACTTCAATAATCTATGGATTACAAGACATATCAAACCTTCAAAGCACCCCGATGTTAGATCTCTTCTCAGAAGGGCTTAAACGACTTTAATAGTCAACAACAAATGATGGGGTGCGTGTTTTCCAACTAAATCAGGATCAGTTGGCGTTACCACCCCCATTCTCCCGGGCTCTTAAATATGGCAGGCACGTTCTCCACCACCCATGGTGCAGCCCTTGAGGTGCTCACCTCTTAGGGGCATCTGGCATCTACTTCTGGGTGCAGCAGGTGTGACAGCTCCAGGAACAGGAAGGACCTGGCCGCACTGTCCCGGGCAGCCTCCTTCAGCACGTGGTCGCTTGCGTCCTCTATTGTCTGTTGGGCTATTGAGCTCCGGCCTCACAGCCTGGAGGGGCCTCTCCTGAACAGATGAACAAGGTTGTGTTTTAGGTGGTGACCTTCTGGGGCAGAAGCATGGCTGTTGGGGGACGGGCCGTGGAGGGGGGTGCGTGCACCGTGGAAAGGGTGGAGGCCCCCTGTGGACGGGCCTGGGAGCAGCCTCGCACCTGCAAGTGCTGCAAGTGCTGCAAGTGCTGCAAGCGCTGCAAGCGCTGCAAGCATCTGGCCTGCTTACGCCCCACTACACCTGCAGCCTGCAGCCCAGCTAACTCTGAGGCTCTCAGGGTCACGTCGGAGTTGCTGCTGTAATTGGTGCGTGACAAAGGGACTTCTGTCTCCCACTTGGGGCATCAGGTGGGTGCATGCATGGCCTCGGCTCTAGGGCGTCCCTCCAGAGCTCCTAGGCCCCAGCTGCTAAGCGCCTTCAGTCTTCATCCACAGCAACTCGTGGCTTTGCGGGGAGCTCCCTGCGTCGGCGGCTGTGCCCTGAATCCCGGGTCCACCTGCTGGGCCGCAGGTCAGCACAGAGCTTTGCAGCCCACGTCGCAGCCTGAGGCCATTCTGGTGCACAGCACCCGTGCAGGACGGGCAGGGTGTCCCATCGCCTGGCCACGGTATCCCCACGGCAGAGCCATGCGGCCTCCAGCCCAGGCTCTCTTGAGACACGAATGTGGTCATGGCTGCATCGATAGAAGCTGAGTGTCCTTGTCACAGCGATCAGTGGTAGGACCCAGGGGCTACCCGTGAGCTCCCAATTGGGGGGCAGGCCGGGGGGCAGCCCTAGGAGAGCACCACGGGGATGAGAGGTGCGGGGCGGCTCGGAGGGCTTCCCGGAGCGGAGCGCACACTTCTCGCCGAGGCTTCGACGGCAGACCCAGAGCCCCCAGAAGCGTCATGGAAAATGAATTCCCTTTCCAATTTTCTTCTGACTGTTCTGATTAAAAGCAAGAAGAAACTATGGGTTTGGTGCTGCTCTGTCTTTAGCGCCTTCCCAACACTCGCTAATCACAGTCGTTAACCCGGAGAGAGAAGGTCTGACGTCTCCGAGCCTCTTTCAGGCAGTCGCCTCCAGCGGCTCCCGCGTGTGCTGTCCTGAGTGCGCGTACCCATCTCCGGGGTGAGTCCGGGAGTGCTGGGTTTCCGTTTATGGCCCCGATGATAAAGCTTTCGTATGGAATGAACGTATTAAAGAGCAAGAAAGTATTTTATTTTGAAGATTTGTTTATTTGGATGCACGTGTGCACGGGCGAGAAGGGCCAGAGGGAGAGGGAGACTCTCCAGCAGACTCCCCACTGGGCACGGGGCGAGTGCGGGGCTCGATCTCACCACCCCAAGAGCACGACCCGCGCCAAAACCAAGAGGCTCAACCGACTGAGCCACCCAGGTGCCCCTACAAAGAGCAATTTTTAAAAAAAAGTAAATCAGTAACAGCATAGGTGACATGAGAATATGATGAGAGTCACGGAGGCATGATGAAAACAAGCGGATTTGGGAACAGGGATGGGAGGTGTGGCCGTGAGCAGAGGGCCCTTCAAGGAGCTGCTGAGGAGCAGATGTGGGGGAGGGTGGGAGTGTCTCTGGATGTGCCAGGGGTGCCCGGGGACCTCGGGGCCAGAGGGCACAGCTGTAGGTTGGGAGAGAGCGGACCTCTCGCGTCTCGGCGCCCTCCCCGCTGGGCGGTGTGGCATATGCCCTGCACCATGGGCCTCGGCGCCCGGGGCCCTACTGCTGCCAGAATTGCCTGCAGCAGACCCCCGTTGCTCTCGCACACCCCGAAGGCCAGAGCTGTCGACCCTTCCTGCAGGGGGCGAGGGGGGGGGCGACACCTGGAGACACATTTTGGTTACGAGGCTTGAGCGGTGAGGAGTTTCCATCACTTCTTTGTGAAGTCGAAGAGGCCCGACCACGGCCCTTGTTTTGCGTTGGCTCTCGCTGCTGCTCAGAGAACACGTTCTGGCACCAGATACCTCTTTCCAGGGAACTTTCCAGGGTTGTGGATGTCTGAGAACTTCCTGCCAGTGGTTTATTTGGAGGCGATCTCGGGAAGAACAGGCAAGGGCAGGGGAAGTGAGGCAAGGAAGGGAAGGACACCGTTAATGGCTGTGTTCCCGAGCCCGTTACGGGGGCCACGCGCTGGGGCTCCATCCCACGGGGGGACACAGGACACGAGGTGCCGTGCACTTCAGAGTTACCTCAACTGAGGAGCGAGTTCTGGGGTATTGACCCCCCGGCCTCTGTCTGTCCTAGCTGATGGTTGCTTCTCGGGGAGTAACCCCCTGGGTCTCGCGCCAGCCTGCACGTAGGTGGAGCGTGTTTCCATGTTTCGCCCCCTCCCAGCAGCCTTTGGAGGGAGAGGGAGTGTGGAGGGGGTACGGGTGGGGAGCTATGGGCATCTGGCACGAGGGTCTCTGCGGATGGTGAAAGGCTGACTCTGACTGTGGCCTGCCCCTGGGTCCACCAGGCAGCCTGCTTGCGCTGGAAGAGTTGGGCTCATGCGTCCCCGTCAGGCCTGGTCAGTGCTGATTTGGGCCGTGCCATCACCAGGGGCCTTCCTCACCGGCTCTCGGAGGCGTTGCACGAGAGCGGAGACGCGCTCAACGGACGCCAGAGCGTTGCCCCGTCTGGTGGTCGAGCTTGTTCCTCCAGGGGCCCCCCTCCCGGGGCACTTGGGCCCTGGTGTCTTGGGCCATGGAGACTGGGTGACACTCCAAACCTTTGGTGGCTTCCGACGTCTTTCGGCGGCGTGTCCTTGTGGGCCTTCAAAGCCTCTGCTTGGCCTTTGGTTTGGGGAAGGTGAGAGCCACCAGCTTTTCTTTTCATATCATCTTCACAAAAAGGGTCTTTCGGTGAATCAGAAAATCGTCCTGCCCTGTATGAGCTACCGGCTTGCACTGCAGGCTACCGTGCGCTTGCCGCGCTGGAGGGAGGCACCCCCTTTCTCCCGGACGTTGCGGCCCCAGGAGGACGGAGACCCGTCCCAGAAGGTGGGCCCCCTTGCCGGCTGTCTCACGAGCGCCGTTACGGCCCGAGGCCCGTTCCCCATCTGCGCAGCAAAGACCCCTGAGTGTCTCAAAGGACCTTCCAGGCCTAGTCTGTATTTTCCGTGGTTCTTCCTAAGGCAGCAATTAACCAAAAAGGCCTCTTTTTGATGGCCGGCTGTTTGAGGGAGGGCTGGTTGGGCATCAGGAAGATCGGATGGAAATCTTCCCGGGTAGCAGGGAACCGACATATGGCCGGTGGCTGCCGGCAGGTGGAGGGAGGAGGCCAAGGTCTTCCGGAGTGTCCGGCACCACGTTGCCCCCCGTGCAGGGCCCAGATGTGCACAGGTGCGAGCCCGCCGGGCAGCTGGGCCTGCTCCTAGGCTGTCCGATCAATGCCGCCAGACAACGGGTAGCCCCCCGGGGAGGCAAAGACACGCGCCCCCACCCTCCTGGCGGGAGAGGACTCAGATGAGAAGCAGGTGACAGCAAGGGAGGGGTGGCCAGTGCTCTGGCCGAGGTGGCCGTCAGCTTTGAGACGCTGGGCGGGGGTCGGAGGTGGCGCCGCTTCCTTGGATCCCGTGCCCTCCCTCAGCCACCCCAGTCCCCTGTCCTGGCACCGCCTGCCCTCTCAGTCACTCCGACGGGTCTGCTGGAGCAGCTCGAGGAGAGACAATAGGCTGCCTTGGGCTTTTCACAACAAGTGGTTTACGTTTTAATTTTATTAAAATATATTCTACTTACATATATTTATATATTTAATTTCATTAAAATATAAAAGAATATAAAAGAAACACACCCCTCCGCGAGGGTCACCGGCCTTCAGGATTCCTTGTGGGCACTAACAAGGTGGCCTTGGAAAACTTTCCCAGCGGCCGTCTGGAAAGCCTAGCGAGCACTCACTTGCTGAGCAGATAGGGGCGCGCTTCGGAAATCATTTGAATATTTATAAATTTAAGTATTTATTTTCATATTAAAATTAAAGCTCTATTGTCTTGCAACTAACCTGCCTTGTTCTGCTGCTCCAAAACAAAACCTTCTCTGGTGTGATAACCTTTATTTATAGATGGCAATAAGCATATTTAGCAATATTATTATTCATGACCCTTGCACTAAATATCATAATCAGAATACAGATGTGCAAGGTAATTTCCATGCACAAGTCACCATGCATCAAATTCTTGCAAAGCAAAAATAGCATCCATTTTGGGATAAATTATCCGTTGCCATCGCACAAAGGTGTCAAGGGGGCACAGAGGACTTCGAAGAGGAGAACGCGGAGAGGCGTCCAACACGCTGGGAGGGCAACTCCGGGCGGAGTCGTCGGATGGACGCCCTTGGCGGGGCCGTCGCGGAAGGACGCGGGAGGAACCGGGGAGTCGGGCAGGTGGGCGCCCGGAGACAACGTGTGGCTGGATGAATCAACCCTCCCGTGACCCGTACCCCGTCCCTCCGAGTGCCTTCTTTACTCTGATGGGGCTGAAGATGCAGATCATGAGATCAGCAGCACACCCGGGCTCAGCTCGCTAATTGACTGAACAAGACGCGGTCACACTTTATACACCATTCCATAATGGATTTTCATGTTTGTGAATCCTAACTGGCTGTGGAAATGAAAAGCAAATGTCTCATAATCACGAATATCTTCTGGTTTGTTGTTGGGTTTGGTTTTTTTTTTTTTTTTTCCCTTCTCTCTAAACCCAAAGATTAAATCAACTTTACCCCCCATTTGCCAGCAAGTTCATGGTTGTAAGAGGGATGATAAATGATCTGGTGATGGACACATCCGTTGTGCTAGTGTTTAGCAAATTCTTGTAAGTGATTGCTAGATATAACACATCTCTCAGTTAGGTGTTACATGAATAATTGGTATATTAAAGAAAGTGTGAAATAAACAGGTATAAAGCTTGAAATGCGTTTATTATTTGCTGAGGATTTTCACATCCATACCATCTAGAAGCCACTGTCGGGTTCAGCATCTTCTCCCGTGTATCTGGAGCAGAACCCTTCATTAAACCTGTTGTGGAAAGACCCTCTGGTGCGCACACCACCGAGTATTTATAACTACCGCCTGGCAGATCGGAGAGGAGGTGCTGCGTGAAAACCGCCCTGCAGAAAACCTGTCAGAAATACCCGCATCTAAAAAAAAAAAAAAAAAAAAATTAAAAAAAATTTTTAAAAATTTTTAAAAAATTTTAAAAAGTTAAAAAAAATTAAAAAATTAAAAAGAAGTTTAAAAAAATCTAAAAAAAAAATTTAAAAAAAATTAAAAGAAAAAGAAATACCCGCATCTGCCAGTGAGGATGCCGAGAGAGTCACAGTCGCTCCAGATGGACAGGGCGGCCTCCTCGCCCTCCTCCTTCTCCCCAAAGCCCTCCTGCTTTTCTGTTTCTTGGTGTCGGGGCCAATCCCAGGCCACTCCCATGGGGTGAACACGGCGCACTCGAAACTCCAGGGAAGCTCCTGCGGGTCTGTGGGCAGTGGGGTGGGGTGATCGGGGGAGAAACCCCCGTGAGCTGTGATGACAAGGCCGTCGGCTGCCCTGCGGTTGGGTCTCCCGAGGCTCCAGAGGGGGAGGACACGTGGGGTGGGGCAGGCTCCCCCAAACTTCCGTGCAGATGGCCCAGTGGGCTCCCGTCCACGCTGCTGCAGACAGGCCCACGCTGGCCGGCGTCCCGGAGGTACCATCTCTTATGAATGGCTTCTCGCTTTCTGGAAACGGAGCGTTTCCTAAAAAGGTAGGCGCACAGAGCTGGCGCAGCTGTGGCTCTCTGGGAAGGCAATGGCCCTTCCAGTCTTTGGCGAGGCCAGCGTGGGCTGTGAGCAGGCCTGCAGGCAGTGCATTTTGCTTGTGTCTGCCTCCCGAGCTGCCCGTGGGACCCCGTGACCCTGAGGAGGGAGCCCGGCGAGGTGGCACAAGGGATGCTGGGGAGCGACCTGGTGGTGGCCCCCCGCAGCGCCTCGGCCTGGAGACCCCGGGGTCGGTGGCCTGGAGACCCAGGGTCGGCGGCCTGGAGGCTCGCCCTTGGAGGGACAAGTGGGGGAGGTGAGCCTTTGGAGGTGGAGGCACAGAGGCTCTGGGACGACAGAGTGGACGCTGGATCAACGATAGCATCTGTCCTCGGGGGGCCGCGGGCCCCAGGCCTGCCCCACGGCCCCTCCTCGGTTCCTCCTCTCACCTCTGCAAGCTGTGTCCGAGCCCCGTGCAGCGTCCTGGGCAGGGGGGCACTGGGAGCCGCACTGCCTCCCGGGTGTCAGGGTGTCAGGGTGCCCAGGCACCCCTGGGCAGCGGCCCTCAGCCCTTTCTCTGAGTTTCTCCGGAAGGGCGATGGGCAGGATTCGCTGCCGAGGAGCGCGCTGTGCATTTGCCCCAGACCTCGCCTGTCCCCGCCGCCCGTCGGGCCCGAGAACACTGAGCGCCGCTCAGCCCAGCCTCCCAGCAGCTGTGCACACTCGGCCATGGCCCGGGCCCCTTGCTGCACCGGGGGGGCAGGGAGGGGGCGTCCAAAGGTACAGGTTGGGCCAGGGGCCGACCTCCCCGGCTCCCTCCGTCGCCACTGTCACCTTTCTTGCATGACCCACAGGCCCCACGCAGCAGGACTCACCACGTGACACTGGCTGTGACAGACCAAACAGCTGCCTTGACCAGGCCCCAGGCCCTCGTCCCCCGCAGGCCCGGTAGAGCCCGCTGGATCCCGCTGGAGGGCCGTCCCGGGTCCGGGGGTCCTGCCCACCCTTGAGGCCGCACTGGCCCCCACGGCTCCTCCCCTCCCGCTTCTCCTCCTGTGACCCTCGGGAGAGAAGCCGCCAGGACTGACCTTCAACTCGGCGAACACAGCACAGGGGAGCAGTGTTGACGGGCCTGAGTGTGGAGCTGAGTGTGGGATTCAGGCCCCCACAGCCCATCCGTCCCCCGAGGGGGTGTCCCTGTGCGTCCGAGGCAGTGGGTCCCTCCAGGGCCGCCCCTGCCCGTCAGCTCCCCACTCAGGCCCGGGTGCGGGCAGGTGCGCGGGGCCGGGGAAGCAGAGAGGGGGCTGGAGCGGGGCCAGGCCTGCCTGACGTCGTGGGTTCGTCTGATGGGCACAGGGGGCCGTCCACGCCGCCTGCAGGCTGCAGCTGGGACCCCGTGCGGGGATGGGACCCTCCCAGCCCTCCCTCGGGTGCCGGGTCCTCATGGCCCTTGGCTGCCGCCCCCCCTTCTCCAAGCACTTACTTTGGAAGGATGCTCTTTCTGGCTCTCTCAGAATCCCATCCCGACTGGGCACTGAGGGTCCCCGGGGCCGCATGTAGCTGCACCCAGGGCCTCACCACTGTCCCGCTGACTTTCTCAGGCCTCTCTCCCCATTTCTGGACCAGAGGACCCGTCTTGTCCGGAGTTGAGGGCTCTGTGGGCCCGGCGTCAGGGCCCCGGGGACAGGGGACAGGGCAAGGGAGGTGCGGAGTCCCCAGGGGACGGAGAGAGAGGGACCCTGCAGAGGGACAGGGTGGGGGGGGGGCCGCCCCGACCCCTCCCGCTGGGGCCTCCGAGCACCACAGATCTGCTCTCCGCCTCCTTCTCCGCCGTGAATTCCCACCAGGACCCGAGCCGACGTCGTCTGTGGCACATACTGTTCTCTCTCCTTATAGACCTAATGTGGCTGAGCTATTCTGGGCAACCATTTAAATAAAAGCCAATTTGACTAAAGAGCAAAATATATTCCCCCGAATGACGGCAAAAGGGCAGAGCTCAGAAAGCGAAAGGATAAAAAAAAAAAAAAAAAGAAAGAAAGAAAAGAAATAACGAGAGAGAGGGAGACGGGGCGGGGTGGGGGAGGGAAAAAAAAAAGAAAATGCAAGGCATTCATTTTTCCTTTGTACTTTTTAATAAAAGAAATTCTCGGGCTGCTTAAAGTGACACATTAAAAGATGTACGTATGGTGGCTTTTAAAAACACAATTAGATAACACCTTGTCAAATACTTATATTCGCTGTTGACAGGCTGGCGCGCAGGCACGGGCCCGGCACAGCCACCGGGCAGGTGTCTCCCCTGACACTCAGCCGACTCAGCCATTTTCCAGAAACGTTACTGTTTACCACTTTAATCATCAATCCACAACCAGTCACAACAATAAGTCAGAAGGAGCAGTAAATTATACTTGTTCAGCCCTGATGAGTTTGAACTGTTTTGCTGAAATTAACTGAAGTAATTATCTATTTTTCTAAAGCTGCAAAAAGAAGAAAAAAAAAAAAAAAGAAAGAAAAGAAAAGCCCCTAGTGATGCTTCCGTGGCTCTGCGAGTCGTCGGCTGCGCAATATTTAAGGAAATTTTGTGTTTGTGTGTTTGGGCTTTTTTTTTTTTTTTCCCCCTCTTTGGTCTGATGACCACATAGGTCGGACGAGGCCGTGGGCTGCGACCTCCTCTTGCAGCTGGAAACGCTGCCCCGCGGGAGGGGGCCGTCCCGTGGCTGCGCCAGGGCCTCCGTGCCCCCGGCTGCTGTCGTGGACGGTCCATCGCGCTTGGGGCTGCTTTCCTCTCGGAAGGCAGGTCGCATGCAAATCCCCAGGAGCAGAGGCTCCCTTGGCTTCCTGCGATCTTAAGGCAACGGGGTGCAGGAGCTTGCTGGGATTCCTGGACCCCCCAACTTTCCTCGGCTGCTCATCTTGCAAGACCCCAGCCCCCTGACGGGTCACGTCGCTGTCGCCGCTGCTGGTGGGGGGGACCCCGGGGCCTACAGGCCCGAGTTTCTGCGGCCTCCCCCGGTGGGGCTCCCTCCACCCCCCACTCAGGTCTTGCTGCGCTCACAACGGGGTGCACGGTGCTCGTGTCCCCCTCCCTGCCTGGGAAACAGGACTACGGGCCCCGGACCAGCTCGGGTTTTCCCTTCTGCAAAACAGGGCCGACCTGGCCGGTGACGCTGAGAAGCTTCCGTGAGATGCTGGGGGGGACCTTACTTCCCAGTTGGCCCAGTTCGTGGTTATGGACACGAGGGCAGGGCGGGGTGGTGACCAAGAGCGCAGGCGCCAGGGTCTTAGGAGCATCGGCATCGGGCCCCTTTTTTTTTAAATTTATTTTTATTTTTATTTTTTGGCCCTAGGGCGAAGGTGGCTTTTATTTCCTCTCTTGGGGAAGAAGAGGGAGGAGAGTTTTCCCACGCACACCAACGAATGAAGTCAGGGCCCCACGCGGCACTCCTGCCGCGCTCGGAGCGGGTGTCACCTGCTGTGGGCACACGTCGCTGACGCCCCCACCAGTTTGCAGCCTCGGAAAGGAAAGGGAGGCTCTGAGCGTGTCCCTGGCGCTTAGCCCCCGGCTGGTCCCCACTCCGACGACCGCACCGCACTGCGGGGTAGAGGCCGCGGCACCTTCCGGGGCCTTCCCTGTCAGGGGAGCCTTCCCCGGGGCCCTTATCTCGTTCCGGGAGCCGGGGGGTAGTCGTCGCCCATGAGAAGGAAGACGTGGGTGCCCCCGTGTCCGCCGTGCGAGGCTGATGACAGGCACCCCGGGGCCGTGCGTCCCCCGCCATCCCCGAGCCACGTGGAGGATTCCAAAAAGCCCTTCCTAAAGCCACACCAGATATACATCCTTGTCTCGATTATTCAAAAAACCTAGGGACTCCACTTTTGTCTTAATTTTCTGGGTAATTAAGGCAAAATTAAAGCAAACAAATGGTTAGGTGTGGGGAGGGAGACTAAAGCGTAATTATCCACTCCATCTACCTAGACAACTCCCATCCACGGAAGACTTGTGCACTCGACCATGTTCCGATCTGGGTAAACAGGATGATTTTACCCCGTGGAACGTTATTTTCTATGATTCATTGTGCTAAGTCGACGAAACGCTAATCTCAAGTTGTGATTTAAAAACACTGTCTCTTATATCTGAACTTAAGGGGAGCAGTGGTTGGTCTCCGTGGTTTAGTAGGATTCTTTCTCTCTTTTTTTAAAATTGTTTTTTATAAAGATTTTTTTTTATTTTATTTATTTATTCATGAGAGACACAGAGAGAGAGAGAGAGAGAGAGAGGCAGAGACACAGGCAGAGGGAGAAGCAGGCTCCATGCAGGGAGCCCGACGTGGGACTCGATCCCGGGACCCCGGGGTCACGCCCTGAGCTGAGGGCAGGTGCTGAACCACTGAGCCACCCAGGGGCCCTGGATTCTTTCTCTTCTTTCCTCCATTTCTCGCCTTTCCTTCCCTCCCTCCCTCCTCCCTTCTCTCCTTCCTTCCTCCTTCCTCCTCCCTCCTCCTCCCTCCCTCCTCCCTTCCCTCCTTCCTCCCTCTTTCCCTCCTTCCTCCTCCTTCCCTCCTTCCTCCCTTTCCCTCCTTCCTCCTCCTTCCTTCCTTCCTTCCTTCCTCCCTTCTCTCCTTCCCTCCCTCCTCCTCCCTTCCCTCCTCCCTCCTCATCCCTTCTCCCTCCCTTCCCTCCCTCCCTCCTCCCTTCCCTCCCTTCTCCCTCCCTTCCCTCCTCCTTCCTCCTCCCTCCTCCTCCCTCCCTCCTCCCTTCCCTCCTTCCTCCCTCTTTCCCTCCTTCCTCCTCCTTCCTTCCTTCCTCCCTCCTCCCTTCCCTCCTCCCTTCCCTCCTCCCTCCCTCCCTCCTCCTTCCCTCCCCCCATCTTTACTCATTCATTCCTACATCCACTCAGTAACTTTTCCGCCTTAACCTGGCCTCACCTTCTAACCTAGAGAGAGAACCGACCGAAGGCCTCAGACCCGGGCCGTTTGCATCCCCTTCACTAAACCAAGCAGAAATTGTAGATTCTTTTCTCATCATATGAAACACGAGACTTACAAGTGAGGCTCTGGATCTGGGCGACAACGGCAGGACGGACGGGGACCCGGTGAGGTTCTGTGAAATCTCACAGAGCACGTTTGTCTTCCTGGTCCCCGGCAACCTGGAGGCGTTTTGCCCTCATCGTGGGTGGTTTTGTGGACTGATGGGACCGGCTCCCCTAAAAGCCAGGGGGTCCCCTCAGCAACTGGCTGACAAGGCCCCACCTGGCTTTGATTTGGTTCTTGGCGTAGCTTGTTCCTGTCCCGGTTGTGACGGGACAGTTTTCACCAAGCGTCGCCGAGGGAAGATCATGACTCTGGGCTTCGAGGCCACGCAGCGTTCCTGACGTGGATGGATCCTGGTGTTTCAAGAACTGCAAACCCAGATGTGATCCGGGGTCTGTCCAAGGCCGGACGAAGGGGTGGGCTGGAGCGCCTCGAAGGGGTTCTGCAGGGTGCCAGCCCCTCCGCGCTCCCGTCCCTGCCAGTGTGTCTCCCTCCATGTCCCGAAGGTGCCTTAGGTGAGGCCCACGGTGGGCGGGGGGTGGGGGAGGAGGACGAGCCGCCAGCGTGTCGCCGGTCAGCAAACAGAGGTCCGGGCTGCGGACGCGGCCTGGTCGGCGCCCCCCGGGTCAGCATCCGGGCGTGTGGCCCGTCCCGCGTCCCTACTGCCCTCCGTAGCTCATACAGACCCTCTGTGTCTCCTCGGGCAGGCCGGCCCCGGAGACTTGGGCCTGACATGTCTCTGCTAATAAGAGTCGGTCAAGGGTCTATTAAGGAGAGCTTTTTTGTTTGTTTTTCTTTTTCCGACAAGTCCTTGTAAAGTGAAATACGGTTTTTCTGGGTTGTTTTTGTGGTTGATTGAGCAACGACTCTCTGATTTTTACATGTGAAGTTTTTGTCGAGGTAGGGCGTAGCGGGCATTTGGACCCTGCTTTCTGGGGGAAAAAGTGTGCTTGGGCTAGAGGGTCTCCCCACGACATTCTCACACCAGGCTGAGGAGGGAGCTGAATAGAAGAGCCGTGTCCCGTGGACCTAAAATTGTGGACCTCGGGAGCCAGGAGGTACTAAAGAGCTCATTGAAACGGCAGCTGTTACTTGGCCGTATGAGGAGACTGAGGCCTGGAGAGAGAACGTGACCCACCTGCAACCGTATTCTCAGGCATGGGTCTCGGTGCCGGGAAGCCACCCGTGAACATGCACGGCCGCTGCTCGCTGGGAGGGTGCGTTCTAGAAAGTCACATGCCAGGGGCACGTGGGCTCGGGCCCGAGGCCCATCAGGACGTCTCTCCCTCGCCTCCTGGCACGGCTCCTGAGAGGAGGGCCCTGTCCCAGGCATCTGGACCACCTGAGGAGGGCCCAGGGATGGCAGGAACCCCCGCGAGTGAATACAGAATTGGAACGTGGCATCGTCGTGCTGGGAAGGAGCCCAAAAATACCACTGAGACCTCCTACGGGGACACGAATCCTGAGAGGAGTCAGGACCACTCCCTGGGTTGCTGAGAAACACAGAACAACGCGGGCATCATGTGCTCCAGGAGACAGCAGACGGCCATCAGCAGAATACGGGGGCACCCAGAAGGCTGTTGTCGAGTTGCCTGCGTGGAAAAGGACCTGGGACCTGGGGCCGAGACCTCCTGCTGCAGGAGCCCGGGTTCTCCGGAGCTCACTGTGGGATCGTGTCCTGCTGAGCGAGGGGGGTGGTGCCGTGCAATGGATGGGGGAGGGTGGGCCCTGAGAAACTCAAAACCCCACTCTAGAACTTGCTCACCAGGGGAAGAGCTTCCTTCCGGCCTAAGGAGGGAAACCGAGGGCACTACAAATGTCACCTGTCCATCCATGGTCATCAGGTTGGTCTCCATTCATCCTCAACTCACCTCCCAGCAGAAGGTCCCACTGTGTGCACTGCAGGAGCTTCCACTCAGAACCCCCCAGACCCCACGACCATGTGACCATGATCAACCATGCGACCAAAACACAAAATCGGGGTCAGGGTGGGGTTCGGGATGCTGACTTGGGTGCGACAATGAGGAACGAGGAAGCAGGTGGCCGCTAACCCGTGGTCGTGGATTGGATGCTGACGTCCGTCTTCTCCTTCAGTAGGTGTCTGCTGAGCGTACCCTGTCTGCCAGGCTCGGTCCCAGGCAGTGGGGGTAAAGTGGGGAGCAAAGCCGACGCCGTCCCCGCCTCCCGCAGCCCACGTCCTCGGGAGCCATGTAACATGCTGATGCAGCTCAAATACATTTGTTTATATTTAGAGCTACGTTTGGAGCACTTGACAACCAAATTCCCATGGACGGCCCAGAATATTGTCGTTCTCCCCACGCAGTTAGCTTGTGCAAGAAGGTTAAGTCGGCGATGCTGAAAGCTCAGGGGTCCCATGCATGCCAAGAGCCTGTGTGCATACATATGATGGTCCTGCAGGACTTTAGGGACGCGGCCCAAAGGGGCCAGGCCACTGGCTTCCCAGTTGTGCCAGGGCCCAAGAAGCAGG
This sequence comes from Vulpes vulpes, assembly GCF_048418805.1. Classification (NCBI taxonomy): domain Eukaryota; kingdom Metazoa; phylum Chordata; class Mammalia; order Carnivora; family Canidae; genus Vulpes; species Vulpes vulpes. Next base: position 1,641,412 of record NC_132780.1, read on the forward strand.
TGGAGGAGGAGCCCGGGGAGGAGGAGCTTGCTAATCAACATCAACTCTGTGCAGAGGCCGAGGGGTGTTCTCTGTGTACAATGTGGCTGCTGTGACCCGGGGTTTGGAGAGCAAGCTGCTCCCGGGGTGCTCTCGAGAGACCTTAATCCTGCCTTTGAAAAGCTGCTTAAAAATAATACTCCTAAATAAATCTTCAGCACGGTTGTGCGAAGATAGGCGTCTGCGCCCTGGCCCAGACAAGCCAGGAGAGGCTCGGAGCTGCAGGCAGGTGTGGCGCGAGGTGCCCATGGGCAGCGCGCCCTGCCCGGTGTGTCCAGGCCACCCTCCTACTACTCTGCACTCTCCGGCCATCCTGACTTTGTCTTTGGAGCATGCACAGGCTTCATCCGCGTCACGCGGGAGCTTGTGGCTGGGACGCACGTGCAATGTCTGCCAAGTGCTGGCGACGGGAGGCTGCAGGGGACACAGGCGTGCCCACCCTGGTGCTCCTTGAACCCTCGAGGCCCGGCCGTGCTTGCCGTCGGAAAGGGGTGCTCAACAGAGACAAGCTAGGAGGAGCGGATGAGTGAACAAGGGCTGGACGGACAGACGGACGCACGGGCGGACCACCCGCGCTATTTTGCGATCACACAGATTGTCAAATCGTCAGTGCCCGGCCTGTCTTCTCTGACACCACGGACCCTGTAGAGATCGCACAGGTGGCCCATAACATCTCAAGTCATTTTATTTATTTTTATTTATTATTATTTAAAGATTGTATTTATTTATCCCAGAGAGACACACACAGAGAGGGAGAAGCAGAGACACAGGCAGAGGGAGAAGCAGGCTCCATGCAGGGAGCCCGACGTGGGACTCGATCCCGGGACCTCAGGGTCACGCCCTGAGCCAAAGGCAGGCGCCAAACCGCTGAGCCACCCGGGGGCCCCTCAAGTCATTTTAAATTTGCAAGTAAAAGTCCCTCATTTGACGTGCAGAAATACCTTAGGGCCTGCTTCTCAATTCAGGTGGAAAGTGTCCAGGGGGTCACTGTATTGCAATTATCATCATTATCAGTTATTTTGCATATTACTCTTAATCTGCTAAGCATATACTTTAAAAATTAATTTTTCAGAGGAAACAAGAAGATGCCACCTATGATGGGGGTAGATTTGGGTATGTTACTGGTGAAGGGTGGTCTCATCAAATAGTACCGCCCGTGGGAACTTTTTTTTTTTTTTTTGGAAAAAAGTGAAATACTTGTTTTTTTAAATTTTTTAAAAATACTTCTTTAAAGGGTACATGTGATCCACAGCATCGGTTCCACTTCTAGAAGTGGATATAAGCCAATAATTGAATATGTGCCATGAGGAAGTTGAACAGAGTGCGGCCGCCCAGCAATGGAAACGACCCCGGCATCCAGCAATAGGGCTTATTGGAATTTGATAAGGCCCCCGAACAAGAAAATACGTTTCTGGGGATGAATATGGAAGGTCGCCAACAGCAGACTATGAGGTTCTCCCAAGTTACGGAAAACATATATCGCAGAGTTCATTTTTATAAAAACATGCACACGTATAATGTGTAGCGTGGAAATACTTCGAAGTCTCTATTCCAAGTCTGTCTTGTATACTCGGTGTTTTATATTTGGATGTTGAGTGTGTGTTCCCCCTTGTAACGGGAAGAGTATCTTTTCATCTTGGAAAATACAAAGTAAAATAACAACGCGGCTTTAAAAAGAAGGCTGCTGAACTTTACGGGAACCGTCCAGTGTTTTTGGCGAGAATTGTATCAGCTTCGCTGGTTTCTCCCTCCTTATCACAGGCTCTCACGGGTCACCACCTACGCCTTTGATGAGTCAGCGTGGGAACATCAGCTAGTTATTACGTAATAGGTTAACTTCTTGGTGGGGAAAAAAAAATCTACCCTCATTGGGTCTGTGGGCCTCTGGGGACGCATCGAGGTGATGCAGATTCAAAAGTGCCCCCCCAAGGTAATTAAACCAAACCCCTTCTTTTTCACGTGTACAGTCTGCGGGTCAGGCGAGGATGGGTGACCGGCCACAGGTTGCTCAGCAAACCTGAAGGGGCGCCAGGACGGTCCCGGCCCCTAGGCCTCCGTGCGGGGCCTGCTTTGCAGGGTGGGGCCTCTGTGACCCCCTCAGCCCCCCACTTCTTCTCCTAAGGGGCCAAGTCGGAAAGGCGTCAGCCCCGGCCTGGCTGCATCCTGCTCGGAGGGGGTCAGATTGCCCCGGATGAGGGAAAGGGTTGGGGGCCGGGAGCCAAGGGGCTGGGCAGCGAGCGGTCTCCGGGCCCGAGTGCAGGGCACGGCCAGGTCGCCAGCAGGTTGCAGGAGGAGGGTCTCTAGGGAAGGGGACCCACGGGGGCACGCGCATGTCTCGTCCTTGCCTGTGCAGGTGTCCCGCACCCCGGGCCCTGGCCCACTTGGCTGTGCGGTGGGCGCCCTGCCCAGCTGCTTCTCAAGCCCCAAAGGAAACTGAGGCTTTCTGAAAGCAGGCAGCGTCCGCCCCACCGGGGAGGGGCCTCTCCAGTGGCACGTCTAGGGTGGGGGGCACCGCACCTGGCAGGGTTTTGGTCCAGATGCCATCAGAAGGTGAGAAACGTTTTCTCGGGTCCCATGGGGCCACAGATCCATGATGCAACGGCGAGGCTTCGTGAGTTCCCGCTCAGGGAGGAAGGACCCTGAGTGTGCGTGGAATCGGGGGCCATACCCCAATTCCGGGGCGGGGGTGGGGGCGGTAGTGCCGTGGGCTCTACAGGCCAGCGGTTTGGACTCCCATCCATCTGGGACCCTCACCGGCTGTGTGACCTCGAGAAAGTCAGTCTCTCTGTGCCTCAGTTTCCTCCTCTGTAGAAGGAGGGTTGCAGGATGACCTCCACGGAAGGTGCGGCAAGAAGAGGTCTGTGGCATAGCGTGCTGGCTGGTGCGGGGGGCCCGGAAACGAGGTGGCCAGGGTGGGGCCCCTGCTGGAACAGAGGACGGCAGAGGCAGGATGTCAGCGGGTGTGTGGGTGGCTCGGTGACCCCAGGCGGGGCCGGCCTGCAGGCCACCACGTGCACCATCACCCCGCTGCCCGCGCACCAGTAACTTCTGGCGCTAAGGTTTCCTCTCCGTCTGCAGGCCGAGATCAGACGATCCTCTCGCCTCCTTGAAGCCCTGCAATATAATGATTTTTGTCCAACTTATTGACAAAAAAAATTCCTGAATTGCACACGCTGCAAAACACCATTAGATCCTTTCCACACGTTCCTTGTGACTGAGTGCAGCCATAACCTGCTCTCAAACGAAAAAAAAAATAATCTAAATTTATGGGTAATTTGCTTTGTTTTAGAAAGTGCAAAATGAGGCTTTTTTATTGACATTATGTGATGAAGATATTCTTATGATCATTTCTATTGTGAATTTTAATTAAGCTCCCCGTTCATCAGTAAGTTTCACCTCCTCTCTATCTTTATAATTATATTCAAAAAATCAAAGTAATATATAAAGATATCGTCAAATAGGAAAAATTCCTATTATATTTACAAATAATATGGTAGGAATATATTCATGTGTTACTATATAGTCTTATTTTTTTTTTTTTTTGCAAATATGATCCCAGAATAATTACACGGTTGATATTTTGTATCATTTGCTTTTTTCACTTAAAGAGAATGAGGTAGCTATTAGAAGTATTGACTTCAGCCTCGAGTTACATTGTTACCAGTTGCATAGTATTCTTTTATGTGCAATAATCGATTTAACCAGCCGGGTATCGATGCCCATTCACATGAGACATTGGGTTGCTGTGAGTTTCTGTTACTTTGAACAACGCCGCACCAACAATCTTTTGTATGCGATGCAATTGTGTGTGCACAATAAATTCATAGAGGATAAATGACAATTGATCTTTAAAATGGATTTGTTTGGAATGATATTTACGAAATTTTCAATGGTGTGACTCGCACGAAAAGGGGCTTTTTCATCAAGTGCCAGATCCGAAGGAACCTTGACCCCTGACGAGGATAATTACCGGGCAGACGGAATGGATTTCTAGGAAGTATGTACCTGAGCCAATTTTTGCAGGTAAACATCTCCTGGGGTAACAGGAGGCGAACGCTTGGCTCGGGCGTCTGCAGGTGCAGGAGGCAGGGAGGGCTGTGTGGGTGACCTGCTCTGCCCCCGAATGAGTTTGCTGGAGGGGGTCAACGGTGGGCCTTCAGGGGACACGGCCAGGATGCGGCCTGCTGGAACAGTCGCAGGGTGCCAACTGTTTACCCAGCTGTAGGCCAGAGGACTCCAGCCTGTGATTTTGAGGGGGCCAGGCTGGCCGGTGGTCGGGGACTCTGGAGGACGCCGGTGGAGCACACGGTCAGCCCAGGGGCTGTTTCTGGCTCTGAGGAACGAGTCCAGGCAGCTTGGGGACCAGGAGTCTTGCTCACCACCTTGCTTCTCTCTGTGGCTTTCCGAGGGGGCCTGGACAGGTCGTTCAGGTGACTTCTGTTGTTGGAAAGCTGCTGCCATCCTCTCCAGCCAAGGAGCAGGACCTCCCTACCCCCGCGACATTGTGGCCAGTTTCCTTGATGCTTAAGGAGTGGGTGTCAGAGTGGGAATGTCATCTTGAGCTGTGAGCAGTGGCTACAGTGGTCAGGTGGCCGCTTCGGAGGGGTGTGGATGCCTTCATCCAGGCCGGGGTCAGCTACAGAGGTGGACAGGGCCAGGGGATGGGTGGCCCCATCCTCTTGGTTGGCTCACTATGGCATTGTAGCCGTCTGCATCGCTTCATGGAGAGAGCAGCTGGGGAAGTGGCTGCTCCGGGACCCTAACAGGGCTGCTGCATGCTCTACTTCCTGCTCCGTGGATGCCTGCACAGCCGCCCAAACCCTCTGCCCCATCCCAGCTCTCGGGAAGAATTAGGCAGCTCACAGAATTGAAGACGTAGGCTGCGAATTGGGATCTGAGCCTTCTAGTGGTCAATGTAAAAAGCGAAACATGATTAAGTGTGTGATTCACTAAAGACCCATGAAATACATCGTGTGCTCTTCCCATGTGATTCCTAATTATTTTTTATGAGTTTGTCTATAAGGAACTTCAAACACATTGTTGCATCACTAGGTTCTCCTTCTGACCCCGCTTCTTAAGAGCTGTGTGCCTAGGCCTTAATATCATTGGTATCTCCGTTCTTGTAGCTGTAAAACTGCATAATAATTCTCACCAGGCCGCTCTGACACAGCCATCGGGAGGGCCCAGTGAAACATGGGAAGGACAGTGTCTTCTTAACTGATCAAGGGGCTCATGGTAGTGGCCTGGCATGAGGCTTGTATACTTAGGTTGGGCATCAGCTACGATGACAGTCTAACTGGTTTGGTAGACTCTCCAGTAATTAAGTGCCTCAAGGCATTCATCCATCCACTCATCTGTCCACTCATCCATCCTCTCATCCATCCACCATCTATCCATTCATCCATCCATCCATCCTTCTGTCCATCCATCTATCCACCCATCCATCTGTCCATCCATCCATTTCTCCATCCATCCACTCATCCATCCACTCATCCATCTATCCATCATCCATCCATCCATCCACTCATCCATCCATCCACCATCCATCTGTCCATCCATCCATCCATCCATCCATCCTTCTGTCCATCCATCCATCCATTTCTCCATCCATCCACTCATCCATCCATCCATCCATCCATCTACTCATCCATCCATCCACCATCCATCTATCCATCCATCTGTCCATCCATCCATCCATCCATCCATCCTTCTGTCCATCCATCTATCCACCCATCCATCTGTCCATCCATCCATCCATCCATCCATCCTTCTGTCCATCCATCCATCCATTTCTCCATCCATCCACTCATCCATCCATCTATCCATCCATTCATCCTTCCATCCATCCACTCATCCATCCATCATCCACCCATCATCCATCCATCATCCACTCATCCATCCACTCACCCATCCACTCATCCATCCATCCATCCATTCATCCTTCTGTCCATCCATCCATCCATTCATCCATTCATCCTTCCATCCATCCACTCATCCATCCATCCGTCCATTTGTGCCATAGATATTTACTGAATACCTACTATGTGCTAAGCATTGAGTATGCAAAGATGAAAGAACTGTCTTCCCACCCCTCAGCATTTTCTTTCCAGTGGAGAGATAACAAGTACAGGGACATTACAGCACATTCTCTTCCTTTTGTCAAAAGGAAGGAAGGAAGGAGAAAGAAGGAAGAAAGAGGGGAAAAAGAAAAGAGAGAAAAGAGTATTTCTAATTTACCTAGATGTACAAAATGAACCCAAAAGATACATGCCTTTTGTGCAGTACTGGGGACAGACATCCGTAGTCCCATGTGGAAGAGCAGTTCTAAGAGGTTGGCAAGGCTGGCCCATCTTCCTTGGGGCTAGGCTGGCACCTATGGGGCTCACAGGGGAGCCCCTCAGGGGCAGGGAGGGTGAGAAGTCTGTCGATGGCTGCGGTGTCACTACATTCTGCGTCGGGACTCCCCAGGCCACTCGTCTGGGGGATGAGGTACTCCCCTGCAGCTTCCCGTGAATGGGGAGGGGAGTAGAAGCTTAGTTGGCAAAACAGGCAGAAACAGCTTCATGTTATCTCAGGCTTTTAAGACAAATTGGGTTCTTAGGCCTGCACCCCTTAGGACACGCCTCCTCCAGCGACCACCTGTTCTGTTGGCCTGTGAGGGCTGAACAGTTCTCTCTAAACCAGGGGCCGGGCTGTGTGCTCCCCGTCATTGCTGCGGGGTGGGTGGGGGCGGAGGGACGGCAAGGGCTCCCACGTGCACAGCCACGGGGCTGGGGTGGGTGGGTGGAAGCTGCCTCCAGCCCTGAGAACCATCCCGCCCAAGTTAATGTATTCCTCTGAGATTTCTCAAAATGTAAGCTCTCTCAAAGGCGGCGGCGGCGTTGAAAAATCTCTATTATTTACTCCCACTGTGTTTGCTGACCTCAGAAGTCCCATCAATCATTCATCCCTTCGCTGTGTTTTCACGGAGGGCCTGTTCCGCGCGTCCCGTTGTCAGCTTTCCTGCCGTGTGATGCGTAGACCACTCATGTGAGATAGAACAGTCCTTGCCAAGAGAGGGGAGGCCAGGGGACCCCTGAGTCACACTGGGAACCATTCCAAGCTCTGCTGGGGTGGAGTGAAGCACCTGGCCGTTTGCACTGCACGCAATCTGTCCTCCGAGGTGACGGGAAGCAGCGCGGGCTCCCGGAGTCCCCTCTGCTCCCTGCCCTGTGACCACAGCAGACATGGCAGGCGCGGGGCGGGGGAGCATGAACGTGGGAGACCTCAAGGCCACGCGGCTTACAAACGGGCCTCGCAGAAGAGCTGCCCTTGGGCCCCTCTCACACTTATTACAGTACATTAGAACCCTGGACTCTGTGCAGTTGACAGAGGCAGAAATAAAAGGGGTCCTTTCTAGAATGCAGTTGTATAAACCGTGTTTGTACACTTAGCTCATAATCCTTAATTACTTCCATACTTTTATGTATAAAGAGCTTCGAGTGCATTTTTGGGTACTTAGGAAACCGAATAAATCAGGACTCACTCCTCCATAGATTTGGGCGGTATGTATAGGGGAGGTTTAGCTTGAAGGTTGGTGACATGGTGCATATTATTTCTGAATAAATTTACTTGGAGTCATCGATCCACTGAGTGTCAAATAAAATGTGATACCCACAAAATTCATGTATGACCCTGACATTTTTGCAGTACTTAAAGTAATTGCCCTTCTGTTTAATAACAGTGTTTATAAAATTACTTTCTGATTGGCTAGGTCCATGGCACACTCGTGTCAATAATCTGCTGCAAATATATGCCGGTGGCCTTTGGCCTTGGTTTTCAAAATAATTTTCATCTCTTAAGCGTGAACCGGTGGCAGCCCTGGGAGCTCGGAGTCAAGGCTCCGATGCACCAACCTCCTTTGGCTGTTTGGTCCTGGGCATTTCGGAAAGCTCATCTCAGCTCCCTGGGTTTGCGCGCCGACCGGAGGACGGGTCGCGCGTTGTCCTCGGTGATTGCCACGTCTCCTTAGGGCGACTTGAGATCACGGAACGAGCAGTCCGTCTTACGGGTTCAGTGCTTTCAGGAGCGTCATCTACCCTTGCGGTGACTTTTATTCTCCAGGTTTTACAGATTGAGAGATGGGGAACTGTGAACGAATGAGTCACTTTCCAAGAGCACTTGGGTGGGGAGGAGAAGGTTTTAGGATCTGCTCTGTTCTCCAAACCCAACAGGATGTTGACACCCTTGGCTGCAAGCATTTAAGTTTAAGGCTGGGACTCGAACAGACTCTTATTTTTTTTCAAACGGCCTCTTGACACCACGCACACAGCGTTTCTATCCCCCCAGGGACTTACCTCAAGTTGAGGGTTTACCATCATTTTGTCAACCAGAGAAAAGGAGCTCCTGCTTGCTCCTCCCTGGGATCTCGGGGTCTGGGGTATGCTGCTGAGGCGCGGCGAGAGCTTCTCATCTCAGAGTAAGGCTCGCCAAGCCCCAGGCCAAAGAGGCCGCATTATTGGGATTGCCCCGCTGTGATTTAATGACTTGCTGATCTGTCAACTGTCTTGTACCTTTCATGGTTCGTCCCAGTGGGACTTCTGGAACAATCTTTAAAAATTACCTTTTAAACCTTTTATTTTAAAGTCATATCAGACTTGCCAAAACAGAGTTGGAAAAAGTGGCACAGAATTCCCTAAATGCCAACGTCTTACATTTCCATAGTTTGGTTATCAAAACCAGGAGATTGACCTCGATGCAATGTTATCAACTCATTTTCAGATCTTATTCAAATGTCCCCAATGTCCCCACCAATATCCTTCTTCTGGGCCGGGCTGCAGCCCAGGATCTCAGCATGCATCTAGCTGTCCTGTGTCCTCGGCCTCCCCCGACCCGGGACCGTTCCTTAGTCATTCCTTGTTTTTCATGACCTCAACACTTCTGGCCAGCGCTTGTGTAGGATGTGGGTTTGTCTGCTATGTGGTCACAATTAGATTGAGGTCATATAGCTCAAAGTGCTACGTGTCCTCTCCAAGGGCATCACGTCGAGAGGCCCATGAGGTCTACCTATCTGTCTCCTTACTTGGTGATACTAAGTTGTTTTTTTTTTTTTAAGATTTTATTTATTTATTCATAGAGACACAGCTAGAGAGAGAGGCAGAGACACAGGCAGAGAGAGAAGCAGGCTCCATGCAGGGAGCCCGACGTGGGACTCGATCCCGGGTCTCCAGGATCACGCCCTGGGCTGCAGGCGGCGCTAAACCGCTGCGCCACTGGGGCTGCCCTGGTAATACTAAGTTTGATCACTTGGTCTTCCAGGTTTCTCAGCTGTAGAGTTACTATTTTTTTTTCCCTTGTAATGAAGAAGTATCTTCTGGGGAGATACTTGGGGGACAATGCAAATATCCTGATTTTCGTACTTTGCTCCGTGAATTTTTATATGCGTAGTGGATCTTGCCTGGAACGATGATTACTAATAAAGTTATAATCGTGAGGATTTTTTTTTTTTTAAATTTTCTTCACTTTGGGTGCTCTTCTATGTTTCTTAAATTGGAATTCTTCTCGTAAGGAAAAGCTGTTCACTCCCGTTAGGTATTTAGTTGTTGGCTTTCTAAAAATTTTTATTCTATGGGTTATAAACCCATTACTATTATGATTTTGTGGATGAAACGGCCAGAGCTTTGGCCACCGGGAGTACCTTTGAATTGGCCTTCTGACGTGCCTCCACCAATTTTCAAGCACTCCGGGGTGTGTGTGTGTGTGTGTGTGTGTGTGTGTGTGTGTTTTGTTTGTTTGAATACACACACGTAGTCAAAAATCAAATGTACAAAATGGTGTGCCGGTTCAACGAGAAGTGAGTCTTCCTCTTCCTTTAACTCTTAACTTAACCCCATGGGTAACCACCATAGATAACGGGCATATTTCAATGAGTTTTCCATGCGAATATATATATACATTAATTTTTTTTAAATGTATCCTTTTCTTTTTTTTCTTTTTTTAAATTTTTTTAAAAATTTTTATTTATTTATGATAGTCACAGAGAGAGAGAAAGAGAGAGGCAGAGACATAGGCAGAGGGAGAAGCAGGCTCCATGCACCAGGAGCGCGATGTGGGATTCGATCCCGGGTCTCCAGGATCGCGCCCTGGGCCAAAGGCAGGTGCCAAACCGCTGCGCCACCCAGGGATCCCTATACATTAATTTTTAAACACAAATCGAAACATATTGTGTGCATCATTCTATGCCTTGACTTATTCCTTATCAATATATCATGCCTATATTTTCACATCTTCCATAGTTTTGTTAATAATCTGCAAGGGGTCCCTAGTTTCTTTGTAGAGATTCACCATACGTCACTTAACCCTGTTGATGAATAAGTTTGTGTGTATATAAATATCTGTATATATAAAATACATAATCTAGTTATCTATGCATTGTATGTCACGTAATATGTGTGTGTGTGTGTTTAATTTCTTTCTTTTATAACTGGCTGCTTTTTGATGAGCCAAGAGAGACAGAAACAGAGGAAGGGTGAGAAGATGAGGGGCTCCCGCACGCCACGTTCCAAGAAGTACAACTGCTCAGAGATGGAAACCTTTGCCCATCTGATAGGTTCCTCATTGTTTTTATTTGCACGTCTTTAATTATGAGTGACGCTGAACATCTTTCCATATGTGAAGTCAGTTATATTTCTTTCTCTGTGAATTGACTTTTCATATCATTTGCCTGTTTTTTTTTCCCCCTATTGAATGATTGATATCTTTCTCACTGATTTGCAAGAGCGTATTATATATTAAGGAAATTAGCCCTCTTCTGTCATTTATGTTATAAATATTTTTCCTAGTTTGTCATATGCCTTTTGATTTTGTTTATGATTTTTTTATCATAATGAGATTTTTAGATCTTTTTAAATACTTGGCTTTAGCTGTCATATTATGGCTTCTGGGTAACTCACCCATTTCTAGGTTTTATATGAACCTGCATGTTATCCTTTTGATTTTTTTTTCTTTCTTTTTATTTTTTTTATTTATTTTTTGGCTTTTAGATCCTTAGTAATCTTGATTGTATCTTGGTGTAAGAAGTGAATGAGGGCTTTTTATCCTCCCCCTAGCCCAGTGACTAGCCAGTCGACTAAACACCATTTCTTAAATAATCCTTCCTCTTCTCACCGATTAAGAAAGCACCTTTATCATCTGATAAATTCTCAGGCACATTTTATGTTTGCTTCTGTCCTCTCTGTTTTGCTCAACCTGCCTGTCTGCTATTTCTGCACCTGTTCCAAAATGTACGAATGATTATATAATTCAGTGTAGGATCTATGAAGTCTTTACTATTTTTCTTTTTCAGAATTTTACTATCGAGTTTCACATTTATTTTTATATAGTCTCTAGTCTTCATTTAAAAATTATTCTCCCCAGAAAATACTCAGTAGAATATTTGGGAGGGATGAGGAAATATACTAAATTCTGTAAATGTAGAGGGAGAATTAGCATTGCTGTGACTTAGAGCCTTCTGTCCAGGAGCAAAACAGGGCTTTCTATGTATGTTGCTCAGTCATTCTTAACAATTTTCGGTTTGCTTTCATGTGTTTTTATTGGCCCTAAAATTCACATGTAGGTTCGTTTCTGGTTATTTCCTCTCCTCCTCTCCCTCTTCCTCACAATGTACTGCCTTGTAAATCAAATCCTTTCTTCCACTGCGTTTTCCTAATTGGTTATTGTTTGGGTTCATCGAAACTACTGATTTTTGTATATTCATTTTACAACTGGCCACCTTGCTGAATCGTCCTGCTGTTTCTCATATATATATATTTATTTTTTTTCTTTTTTTCCCAGCAGTTTCCCATAAGTATTCCCGTCTGGAATCTCAGTACCTGCAAATGATGACCATCTTCTTTCGTTTTAACAAACCGAGAACCTCCTGTTTCTCCTTTTTGCTGCAGTGACTACTATGTTTGAGAAAAGCGCTCGGTGCTGGCATAGTCGCAGACCTCCTGTTTGCAACGGCGCTGTGTCTGCTCTGAGCGTCTCAGCACTGAGCATCCTCTGACATGCATGCTGCAGAAACACCCTTCTCCGACTCTTTGGTTAATTGTTTATTTATTTCAATCAGGGATTTGTGTTTAAATTTATAAATGCCTCATGCGTTTGTGCAAATGATATTTTTCTCTGTTTGATCTAATATTAAAATATTAGGCTAGTGAATCATCTTAATAGATCTCCCTATATTAAAGCATATTTTTATTTAAGGAATCAACTATTCGATGGAGGCCTGTTTTTCTTCCTAATGCACTACTGCCAAAGTCTACTTTCTAGAACATTCCTTAGTGTGATTGATTTATGGCTTTCTCATTTCTTTTTTCTATCTTGATCAGGTTTTGATATTAACGTTATATCATCTTCAAAAAAGAATTAGGGGATTTTTCTTCTCTCTTTAAGCTCTTCAACAGTTAAAATAGCATTGGTATCATCTGTCTCCTGGAGGATTGATAGAATTAACCTGTGAAAACATCTGGGCCTCTTGCATTTTTGAGATAGCTCTGTGACAATTCTCTCAGTGTTGTTTTCCTTTTCCTTTTTCTTTTTTTCCATGGGAATTGGCCTGTTTCAGTTCCTTGTCTTCTGGAGTTAATGTTGGTAATTCCTACTGTCATAAAAAAATATCCATTTTATCTACTCAAAACTATTTGTGCAAAATGAAACAGCGTGTTCTTTCCTGTATATTTTGGTATTTCTTCTGTGGGTATATCCATATTATTATTTCAAATTTTATGGACTTGTGCATTTCTTTATATGCTCAGAGTTTCTCGACCTCGGCACCATTGACACCTGAGGTCAGGGAGCTCTTTGCCATTGGGCTGTCCTGGGCGTTGCTTCTGTTCACGAGGTGCCCTAGCAGCTCCCCAACTATGACAACCAGAAATGTCTCTAGACATTGCCAAATGTCACCTGGGGGAACAAATCATCCCTCGTTGAGAGCCATTGAGATTGCTAGAGATTTATCTATTTCACGTTTCCCCCTCCAAAGATATATATTCGTTAGATGATTTTTTATTAGTTTCTGCTGTTATTTAAATAATTTCTTTCTGCTTTTCTCGGATATATTTGGCTCCTCTTTCTTTTCATTGTAAATAGAATGCTTGCTTTATTTATTTAAGTCCTTCCTTTTTTTAAAATATTGTATTTATTTATTCATGAGAGACACAGAGAGAGAGGCAGAGACACAGGTAGAGGGAAAAGCAGGCTCCCTGCGGGGGGCCCAATGCAGGACTCGATCCCAGGACCCTGGGGTCATGCCCTGAGCCAAAGACAGATGCTTAACCGCTGAGCCACCCAGGCGTCACTATTTAAGTCCTTTTTTATTGAATAGCCTATATTTTTAGGGTTCTGATTTTCCTATTACTCTTTTAACCCCTTTGATACGCAGTGATTTTTTTAAACCAGAGATTCCACAATTTTCCATTTAATTTTCACTTTATCCCAAGGGATGTTCATCTTTAGGTTTCCAATGTTTTATTTATTTAGATTTTGGTTTTTTTCCCCATTTTAGGTTTTTTTTTTTTTTTTTTTTTTTTTTTTTTAATGATAGTCACAGAGAGAGAGAGAGAGAGGCAGAGACACAGGCAGAGGGAGAAGGCAGGCTCCATGCACCGGGAACCTGATGTGGGATTCGATCCGGGGTCTCCAGGATCGCGCCCTGGGCCAAAGGCCGGCGCCAAACCGCTGCGCCACCCAGGGATCCCCCCATTTTAGGTTTTAATATCTAGATCCACATACATACTGCTCAGAGGAATGCTCTACCCACCTCAATTTTTGGCTCTGTACCAGATTTCTTTGTGATCAATTGTGTTCCTGTCCTACAGGCATTTGAGAGGGGTGAATGTTTTCTATTTTAAGATAACAGAGTTTGACAGATATCTCTGAGATTTACCTTATCAATTGCGCTACTTTAAACTTTTCACATCCCTCCTAACTTTTATTTACTGATTCGTGATCGACTGAGCATGAGTCAAAGTTTTCTATCACTATTGTGTTTTGGTGATTTCTTCTTTTTTAAAAAGCAAAATACTTTTTGGAGTGTTTCGGTTGTTGAGATATATATATATTTTTTTATTTCATCTTGGTTTTTTTTTTTTTCTTTTTTTTGCTTTGTGAATGGTTCCAGGGCTCAATTATCCAGTCAGATCATTGTGTCTTGTTCAATTGGCCATCATGAAATGTCTCTTCTGGTCCTAGAGAGGTAGTTTTGCCTTAAATTTAAGCCTACCTGATAAAAATGATCAAAACTCTGCTTTCTTTTATATTAGGTGTTCATGTTAAGTCTTAGCCAATCACCATCATTTTAATCTCTGTGGGTCACGTTGCCTCAGGTCAGTCACGTGGACAGGGTGACATTTTGTTTTGCTTTTTTTTTTTAAATTTTTTTTAATTTTTATTTATTTATGATAGTCACAGAGAGACAGAGAGAGAGGCAGAGACATAGGCAGAGGGAGAAGCAGGCTCCATGCACCGGGAGCCTGATGTGGGATTCGATCCCGGGTCTCCAGGATCGCGCCCTGGGCCAAAGGCAAGCGCCAAACCACTGCACCACCCAGGGATCCCTTTGTTTTGCTTTTATCATTCAACATAAGCACTTCCTCTTTCAATAAGTGAGATTAGCCTACTTATACTCATTGATGTAAGAATATATTTGATTCTAGGACTGTGATTTTACTTTGTTTTCCTCTGTCTTTATTTCATTTCCTATTTTGCTATATTATTTGAGCTTTCTTTATTTTGTTATGTATGTGCTTGTGTGTATTTTTCCACCAAGAGTAGGGAAAAAGTGATGTTTTAAATATTCTGGCTGTTACCCTCTATACAGCTTTATGTATTTTAATAATATTCTCAGACCTTTTTGTTACTTTATTTTTGTTTTGTTTTGTTTGCGTATGTGTTTGTTTGTTGTTTTAATATGGAATCCATAGGTGTGGTTTTTTTTTTTATTCTTGAAATCTAAAATGCACCAGGGTTTCCTAAGACTCAGTGTCCTCTTTCAATCCAACGATCACATTCCTTTATTTGAAGATAGTTTTCTTTTATTATATCTTTGATTTTTTTGTTACTCCTATAAAATATTATTTTCTTCACATACACCAGTTATACACATAGTGACTTTCCTTGGCCTTGCCTCTCATTTTCTCTTTCATTAATTTTAGTTCTTGGCTAGTTAAATTTATTTTGCTGGATTTTCTCAGGTGCTTCTTCCACAAGTCCTTGTTGTCAGTAGTTTCTATTCTACGCATTCTGTTTTTAATAAGATTTCTTTCTAAAATGTGGTTTTGTTTTATTTTATAATTTTACTTAATTTTTATTGTGGATAAGTGGCTTTATCTTTCCTTCCATCCCTTTCTTAGTCCATCTCCTGTTTGGTCATCTACATGTTGATTCTTTGCATCTCTTTTTAATGCCCTGTTTCAAAGACCTATTTCCTTGGTTGTACATGCAGACTGAGCATTATTGTATGACATGTTCTGACATGTTCCTACCCTTTCCTGCAGAAATTTCTCTCTTGATATGTATTCTCTATGCTTTTTTTTTTTTTTTGGATAGTTATATATCTGATGCTTTTTTCCCTGATGTCAGCATTAACAAAGGCACCTGTTGAAGGAAATGACCGGAGGAAATAAAATTGGGGAAATTGGGTCAGAAAGAGGCTGAGGCCTTGAATGCAGAGTAAGGGGCCTCCACTCTGTCTTGTATGGAGTCAAAGGTGAGGTCTGCGTGGGGCCGTGGAGAAGTGGGAAGACTGCCAGTGCTCATGCCACCACTTCCCTCAATCCCTGGCTGCAGGTAATGCCAACCCTCTGAACTTCAGACACCATTTTTTCCCTGCCTCTTGTCTGCTCAGCATTTCCTACTTAATAGGAGAGTAATCTATGTATTTGCCTCATTCCCGAACGAGATTCAGCTCGTTGGAAGCAGAGACTCTGCATATTCCATGGTACCAAGAGGAGAAGCCAAAAGCAGCTCAGTGCATGTTCTCCCTTAGAACCAAAGTATGTGTGGCCTTGAGTCAGTGCTGTTGTCTCCCAGAGAAGGGAGAGCTCTGTGAGGGATAAAGTAGTCAGGGAAGACTTCCTGTAGGAGGGAGAGTTAGTTGGGGTCATGAAGGCAGAAGCAGCAAAGCCCACTGCTCACAAACTCAAATGCGTATTCCAAGTTGCTACCTCTCCTCACACGTCCAGTGTTCTTTTTTCTGCTCTATCTCCCCTCATGGTATTTTTCACTTTCTAGCATATGTGGGAATCCTTCATTTCTCATTTCTGTGTACATTCTTCATTTCCTGCACTCCCTGAAAAGAGGCAAGCTCCATGGGGCAGACATTTTTGTTTGCCCCGCTAGCTGATGTATCGCCAGCGCCGAGCGCAGTGCCTGGCACACAGCAGGCTCTTGGTAAATATCTGTTGATTGAATAAATGCCCGGAGATGCCAGGCAAGTGGCACGAATGAGTGATACGGGCTTGATCTTTGCATATCTGCGCATCGGGATATTCCTCACTTCCACAAAGAAGGGTTCTTTGTTGTAATTGCTTAAGCATGCTCCCTCACATCTGCCTTTTTCTAATTCTATTTTTCTTAAATATGTATTTCTTCATTTTTTTTTTAGCAACAGTCTAGGTATACAGGAATTTTTCTTGCTTTTCTTTCTCTCCTTATTTATTTTACTGTGATAAAATGAGCCCTCCAAACGCAAGGATAAATGCTGGCTGATGCTTGGTCCCGATGATGACATACAACAGGGAGTGGCAGGGCCAGAGAGCGAGTGTGCCCTGCCTGGATGGGCAGCCTTCACTCTGCTCCTACAGTGGCACCAGAAGGGAAAGCCGGGCGGGTGTTGCCACAGCTGCCCATTTTTTAAATGAAACCAGACATCTGGATCTTTATGTGAAACTTCATTACTGCTAAACGTTGGCTCAAATATTAACCAAAAAAAAAAAAAAAAAACCCCACCCCAAACAAAAAGCGAAAAACCCCAACAGTACGTGGGTTAAAAACCAAATGAAAGACACTGGGTCCTGGAAGGGTCAGTGGGGCTGCTTGGTGGTGACTCCCGTTCAGCCAGTGAAGGGAAATCTTGCAGGTGCCAGATGATCCTCTGCTTTCCCTCTGCCATCCTGGGCTCCGTGTGCACATTCCCAGCTCCGAGACTGCTTCTTCCCTCTACCCCTGTGCAGAGTCTAAATGTCACCCACACGGAGAGCTGTGGTGGCTCCTGAGCCATCGTGGTGAGCTGTCTAAAGGGGTGTCAACTCATTGGACAGGTTATAATTTCAGTCAATGTGTTCTTGTCTTATTTTAGTTCAACATCATTTCCCAGTTGCAAACCTTTTGAATGACACACGAAATGCAAAACAACATAAAAGGTCCTCCCTGAGGCAGATCTGTGTCCGTGTAGAACTTTAATTATTCTTTTTGAATCCTCATCATAATGTGCTACCCCAATTCTGGCAAAAAAAAAAAAAATTCAAGTCTGATGGGAAAGATTTGTGTCACCTGTACCAGGATTTTATTTTTTTTATGATAGTCTTTATATTTTTAGAAGCACTGAACAAAAGGAAGGGCCTTTCTAATCAAGACTATTCTTTAGATACGGAGCATCAGATAATATTTGTGATAAACAGAAAATAACTGCTCCTGTCGTCTTCTGCGGTGACATTTAGAATATCACGTTTGTCTTATGAAAGTATTTTCAGTCCAGGTTTGAAGAAGAGCCTCTAACACTCTTGCCAGGGGAGGGGCGGGAGGGCGAGGTCAGGAAGCTGGAAGGACCCGGAAAGCTGCGCCTTCACCCAGCGCGAGGAGGGTGGGTTTGGGTGCGTTCCCGTCTTCCAGAGGTCACCCTGGGTGCTTCGGAGGGCCCCTGGGGAGCCCGGCCTCCTGTCGCCCGAGGCTGTGGGCCGCCCTTCCCGGGAAGGAGCCTCCTGGGCCGCGGGGGGCAGGGGGGCTGCGGAGCCGCTGGGCGGCGGGGGTGTGGGCCCATCCCGAGCGCCCCCCCCATGCTCCCCAGACGCCCGGGTGAGATGAAATCGGAGCCCCGGGGAGCAACAGCCTTTGAAAGCTCTCCGGGCGGCCTCCAAGCACAGGACCTGAAAACAGGATCTCCACAACCGCCCGCCCTAATTCCACGTGATGGCGTGACTATGGTTTTGTCTTAAGCCTGACAGCACGTCGTTATGACAGACATACAGCTGGGGGGGCGGGGGCCATGGGGGCCCCGGGGGGAGCCCCTAGGCTGGGGCTGATGGGGGCCCGGGATGGGGGTCCCTAGGCTGGGGGGCCGCTGGGGACTTGGGGTGGGGGGACCCTAGGCTGGGGTTGGTAGGGGCTTGGGGTGGGGAGATCCCTAGGTTGGGACTGATGGGGGCCCAGGATGGGGGTCTCTAGGCTGGGGGGCCTTTGGGGACTTGGGATATAGGGATCCCTAGGCTGGGCACTGGTAGGGATTTGGGGTGGAGAGACCCTAGGCTGGGGACCGGTGGGGACTTGGGGTAGAGGGACCCTAGGCTGGGGACTGGTGGGGATGGGGGGTCCCTAGGCTGGGGAGCTGGTGAGGGCTCCTAGGCTGGGGGCCGGTGGAGGTGGAGGGACGCCAGCTGCGGCATCTAACACCACCTGTGCCCCATGACCCCCGGGTCAGACCCTTGCCTCCGGGCCCCTCTCCCTGAAGAACCGGTGTCTTAAACGGAAGCAGTTTGAACAGTGCGCAGACCGCGCGCAGGCCCCTGCCTCCCACCGGGCGCGGTGAGGCCGAGGAGGCGGCGGGAGGCCTGAAGTTTCTGAGAGACCCCTGGTGGCCCGGACTAGCTCCCAGGAGCCTCCCGGCTTGAGGCTCCATTTGTCCCACTGCCACCAGCCCGGGGGGGTGGCGGTGCTGGGGGTGTCGGGGGGACTCCGGTGTTTCCCGCGGCTTTTGAGCAGCCCTCCGGCGGGAAGAACAGCGCCCCGTCATGTAGTTGCAGTTGGGGGCGCCTTGCTGCGTAGCAGCTGTCGGGGCAAAGCGCCCGGGGTGCCCCACGGAGGGGCCCACGACACGGGCCGGAGCACTGTTCAGAGGCAGCAAAGGTCCCGGAGGCACCTGCAAAGCTCAGCCTTGGCTCGGACTCTGCAGCCTCGCTGCTCCGGAGTCGTCCACCAGCCCTTGCCCGCTCGGGTGGCCTCAGGCCCGGAGGCCCGATGTTCAGGGGGTGGGGTGGGGGCCCCCACCCGTGGCCGCGGGGTGCGGGCTGCCAGGAGATGTGAGACCTGCTGCCTGCTGCCGACGCGTAAGAGGCAGCTCCGCTTTCACACCTCTTAGGACGCTTTTTAAAAATAGTGTCTCCAGCGGGAGGCTTTTCTGGGACGCGGTGCTGTACACCTCTGTGTTTCCAGACCGCGGAGGAGGGGGGTATACACGGCGCTCACGGCCATCGGGGCTGGGCTGTCGGGGTCACCGGGCGAGGAGGAGGCCGGCTGCGGGGAGAGGCCTGCCCGACAGGACACCTGGGGGCTCCGCGAGGGGCCCTCCTTGCCCCTGTGGCTGTGGGGTCCCTGCCTCCCGCAGCCCTTCAGGCTCCATGGGCCCCAGACCCCCCTCCCCTGCAGGCTTCCCGCCTCGTGACGCAGCTCCATCCCTCCGTTCCCTCGGGCCAGGAGTAGTGTTGCCCCGGCCTCTCCCATCTCCTATCCCCACCATCCGGTCGGTGAATCTGCACCCTCTGCCTTTGAGATCTCTCCAGAGGGAATATCCCTTCCCTTCCACCCACACCAGGGCCACGCGAGTCCGGGCCAGCGTCCCGTCTTGCATGGGTTATGACCAGCCTCCGGGCTGGACTCCCCGTGTCTGCTCACCCCCAGCCCCCTGGCCACAGCGATCGTCTTCAGCTGTCACATCAGATCTCGTCACGACCATGTTCAAACCCCCAGGGCTCCCTCCGTCTGGCCCACCACCAGGGCCCTGACTCCACGTCTCGCTGCCTCACTCCCTGCACCTTGCACACTCGGCTCTGGCCACCCTGGCCCCTGGCCGTGCTCGGGCTCCTGCCCCAGGGCCTTTGCACCTGCTGCATGCCCTGCCAGCTCTCACCACCCACCGGAGTCTTCACTCAGCCATGGCCCCCCCCGAAGGTCCTCCCTGAGCGCCCACGTCAGATTTGGCCCTTCCTGCTTTGCCCTTAGGCAGGGGTGGATTCCAGGGCCTGCTTTATCCCCGCTGCTCGTGACACACGCACCACTGTCCGTGCCCCAGCTCGAGTGTGGCTCCATGGGGGCCCAGGGGCCGTCCGCTCTGTTTGTGCGGAGCCCCAGCCCCCGGATCCGTGCCCGGCACTGGTGGGTCCTCAGGGCCTCCCGTGTGGATGAGCAGATGAAGCAGGACACAGACACGCTGCTGCACAGAAGCCCCACGCTTCACGGGCTGGGGAGGTCAAGGGGCTCATTGGAGAAGGCCTTGGAGGGTGACCGGCCTTGAGTGCTCCCCCTCCATCCCCGCTCATAGAATAGGTCTGGGACTGGATTGGAGACGTCACGAGGTGGGGCGCTACGGGGGCCTAGGGGGGCAGAGCAGTCGGGGAGGTGGGGGGCACCACCGAGCCTGGCCTGAGGTCACGGCTTCCGCTTGGGGCTCAAGCCGGTGCCCTCCTGGTCCCCACAGCTCCCCGACCGTCCGTCGGCTGCTGGAGCCCAGGGCCGGCTCTGGAAATGGGAGCCAAAGCCTGGGATGTCCCTGTAGCTCCGGGAAGCCCTCAGCACAGACAGTGGTGGCTTCCTGGGTGGTGGCATCCGTACCATCTTGCCCTCGGTCGTATTCCTCACATGGGGATCCTATTGGCTATCGATGGCCACCTCCCGGGGAGAAACAAACCAAAAAAAAAAAAAAAAAACCCCAGTATTGGTTGCAGGACGCGTCATTTACTCCAGACATTCGACGTTAGCGATGTCTGTCGGGTGTTCGTACGGAGGAAGCAGAGAATTAGGGGTTTGTTAAGCCGCGGAGCTCAGCGCAGCCATCTGGGCCCGTCCTCCGAATGCCAGGAAAGCAGCCAGGCCCAGGAGCCCAGGGTGAGGGCTCTCGGAAAGGGGCCAGAACTCAGGTTGGGCCCAAGGTGAGCACCGGTGACTGGGCACAGGTGACTCCGCCTATCACGTGATAAGGGATAGTCGCGGCCCGCAGAGTCTGACCCTTCGTCTGACCTGGGCCCACGGCCGCGGGGAGTCATTAGTCAGTTGACTGATGGAGGCATAAGAAGCACTTGATGTAAAAAAAACAAAACAAAACAAAAAACAAAAACCAAACAAACAAAGAACCACGTTTGTATTTCCCAGGTGATAACACCTGTCCAGACCGGGTCTAGGAGAAGATCCGGTCCACCCGCGCCGGCCCCGTCATGGGTCACAGCCAGGAGGAACGAGCATCGAGACCATCAACAATCAGACGGCGATGACGGGCAGCATTATTACGTCCCTGTTATTCGTGCTCATTATTTTATTAATGTCCTACCTCTTATTACCGTGCACATCACAAGCGAGCGTTTGTGACATAGGCCGTCTTCGGGCCGGAAGTGGCGCGAGATGTTTGCTCCTATTTGAATCACGTCCATCCTCACGAGCAACGGGCCAGCCTGGCTTTAGAAGGCCCCGCGTCGGGATCCTTGGGAGGCGCAGCGGTTTAGCGCCGCCTTCGGCCCAAGGCGTGACCCCGGGGTCCCGGGATCGAGTCCCACCTCAGGCTCCCTGCGTGGAGCCTGCGTCTCCCTCTGCCTGGGTCTCTGCCTCTCTCTCGCTCTCATGAATAAATAAAATCTTTAAAAAATAATAATAAAAAAAAAAAGAAGGCCCAGCGTCAGGCCAGACGGCAGGGGGGGGGGAGCAGATTCCAAATCGCCCTCCCTCGACTGTGTAGATGCTTCTAGATAGAAACACGCTCTGGACCTAACGTGTCCTCACATGCTGGTTGTTTCTGGGCCTTGTGTCCGTGCGACAGTCGGTGTGTGGGCGAGCGACACGGGCCCTCTGGGACCAGGGTGCGGGGACATGGGGGCCTCGACACGCGGGGCCGAGAAAGGTCTCCTGACCCATTAAACACCGCGTCTTAGGACATTCTCGGTGTCTTTTTTTTTTTTTTTTTTCCCGTCGAAAAATGGCAGCTGTGCTAGGGGATTGAAAAAGATAGAAGGGGCTAAAATATTTTTAAATGATTTTTTCCGCATATAGGCAAGAGGTTATATCGCAAGTTCAATGCTAATTACAGTTATTTACCAAGGGGAAAAAAAAATCGATGTGAAAGGGAAGGAAATTTGGTTCCAAAAAAAAAAAAAAAAAAAAAAAGATGCTTGTTTCTGCTGCCCGGTCGGGTCGGTCCCCGCGAGGGGAGCCAGGCGGGAGCTGTCGCTGGCTGGTGCGCGAGGGGCTCTAAATAACTCACAGGTGTCACACGCACAAAAGAATTATGCCCGTCTGACCTATGAGGGCATAAATCCCGCGTCCCCGCTTGTGGCCAAGAGATGGGTCTTTAAGTGTCACAAAAATTCAGCATTTTTTCCTCCTAATTATCTTCTGTATTTTCGTCAGATTTATTAAAATAAGATTTTCTGGGGGGGGCAGTTATTTTTTTTTTTCTTTTCACTAGTAGAATGTGCTCTTTAGTATCATTTTACATAATTTAATACAATTTGTTCCATCCATTGATTTTCATGGGGATACAAGCTGTTCGTTTGTGAGAAAGCTGGCATAGGCCTGAGCGTTGGCAAGGAGGCCCGTCGAGGGGCAGGTCCCGACGCCCAAGTTCTGCGGGGGCTTCGGCCGTTTTGCAGCAGGGGCTGGGGCGTGCCGGCCTCGGAGCCGGTGCCCACCCTGCGGGGACGCGGGGAGCCCAGCGCCGGCCACCCCGGGGCTTGGGGGGCTCCGTGGGTGCCCTGTGTGGCTGGGGGGGGCTCCCCGGATGTGCAGGCTGACGAGAAACACAGGTGTTTCTTAATTACTGGTGCAGAAGGGGAGGGAGGCCGGGGAGGGAGGGATGGGGCCCCCGCGCCGGAGGCGACAGCCCGGCCAGCACCACCCTCCCGCCGCCCGCCTGCCAGCTCTGCCCCGGCCCGTGAGCCCCCACCCCTGTGCGCCTTCTGTGGTTAAGTGGGGCGCCCCGATGTTTAGGGCGGCCGTCAGGCTCCAGGAATGTGGGGTGAGACGCTGGTGCCGGTGGGTCCGAGTCTCTTTGGCCCCAAAGTCACGGAGGCTCGGCTCGGGCTTTGGTGTTGGTGGGGTGGGGCTCCTCTGGGAGCCCACCAGGCCCCCTCCTGGGGACCCTCCAGCATCCAGCTCCCCGCAGGTGGCAGATGGACGCGTGCACGAAGGCTCGAGGCTGGAAGAGGAGGGAGCTGGGTCCCAGCCCTGCCTGGGACCTGTCTCCCCTTAAACAACGACAACGCCGCCCTCTGTAAGGGGTAGCAGGTGACAGCAGCGCTCCAGGGTCTCAGCTTCCCTAAGGGTCCGAGCCGTCAGGACCCGGCTTGCTTCTCTTGCTTCCCCGGCCCGCCGTCCCCGGGGCCTCCTCGCGTGTCCCCCGTGCTGCCCCCTCGGCTCCACGCATTCCCCAGACCCGGGGACAGGGACAACGGGGGCCGCACCGCTGCCCACGCAGGATGCACTCGCCATGCGCCCACGACACGCCCACACCTGTGGCCGGTAGTTACCCAGGGCCCCCTCGGCCGCCGAGCGGGGGGGCGAGACCCGGCACAGGGCGGGCTCCGGGGAAGTGTGGGCGCTTCCCGCCGAGTGCTTGCTCAGAGCCAGGCCGTGGGACGGGGGTCACCTTCCGGAGCTTCGCAACAGTCCTGCGACGTGGGCGCCCTCGTTTCTTCCGTTTGATGGATAAAGGACTGACGCTCAGAGAGGTTAAGTGATTGCTCAAAGTCGCAGAGCAGACGAGGGAAGAGCGTGGCGTGCGCCGGCCCGTGCAAGGGGCTCCGTGGGCCGCCCCCAGCTCCCATCGTGGGCTCTGGCCCCTCTCCCGGAGCAAACCGGCCACAGGTTTTTCTCCGCCCTCCCGCTCTCCCGTGCAGTCATCAAGCAGAGCTCTGACCCCACGTTCGCTCAACCCCCAGCCCTGGGCCGAGCAGGGGAAGGCCAAGGCCAAGGGCCGAGAGGGGCCCCCTTGCATGGGAGGCCCGGGCCGAGGGGTGAGCCCGGCTGGTCCTAACTGTGAGAGGTACAGACGCGGGAAGCACTGGGGCGGGTGGGGGGTCACGCGTGTTCCCAGTTCACCTGTCGAGGCGAGAGAGTGGGAGGCTCTGTGGGCTCGGTGGCCGCCACCAAGCTGGGCTGGGCAGCTGGGAGGGGGTGACCCAGGGCCCGGCTCAGCCTTTGAGCGGATCCTGCAGACCTACTGGTGCCTGGCACTGGGCCGGGTGGGGGCCTGCTCTTGGGGAGCTCCCACTCGGACGCGGGGCGGGGGGTGGACCGTGAGCCTGGAAGCAAGGGAGATGGCTTCAGGTGGCCGGGCATCAGGGAGGAGACAAAGGAATGGGGTCTTAGCTGCTCATCCGCTTATCACCGCACTACGTTTATCGGGCACCTTGTGTGTCTCGGGCACGTCCCAGAGGGGGCACACGGGGAAATCAAACGGCCCAGACACCCCGTATTCTCAGTGAGGCATCCTGCTTGCACGCGCGTGTGTACCTGTGTGTGCACAGCTCTGTACTGGCACCAAGAATGTGGGTTCCCTGGAAGGGAAAGGAGACCTGGGGCAGGAGCAAGAGTGGGGCTTTCGTCCCGGCCTCCAGACCCCGCCCGCAGCTTCTGCTAAGAGGAGGCCTTGAAGGCTCCTCTGTCCCCCAGAAAGCCGGCGGCGGCACAGGCTGCGGCACAGGCCTCTTCCCCGCTCCTAGGGAGGCGGCCACGCGGCCGAGGTGAGCAGAAGCGCCCGTCCCCGGGGCCTGGGCTTCGGCTGGCCGAGGCCCCGCAGGGAGGCTCCTCTCTGTGGCCCACCCAGCCACCTGCTGAAAAATTAATTTGCAAATGAGTCACATTTACGGAGACCTCCCGGATGGCGGAGCAGGGGCGGCCAGGCCCGCTCCGGAGGACCATCCGGAGAGGAGAGTCTCAGGGCTTCCGCGGACAAAGGCCGCGCTGCTGGCCCAGCGTCCCGGCTCGGCCGAGCTCCTCCCGCGAGGTGTGAGGCGCGGGGGTGGCCGTCCGGAAGCCAAGCCTGCGAGCGGAGCTCCCGTCTCCAGCCCTGCAAGAGCTTCTGGAGCAGGGGCTGAGCTGGGCAGCCGGGCACTCCCGGCCGGCTCTCTGGATTGGTTCTCCTGGAGCCCCTCGGAAGCAACCAGGAGCTGCCTCTCCCCTCCCTGGCCATCTGCTTGAAGCATCTGGTGATCAGGTGCGAGCCCCACACCGGAGCATTCAAGCTGAAATGTGCAGTCACCTTGCCGCCCGCGCTGGCTTTTGTTACGCCGCCAGGCTGCCCTTCTTTGTGTTGGGGAGAAGGGTTTGGGGATGGGAACCCGACTGCCAGCACCGGGACTTTGCGGCGGCCGCGCTGAGCTCCTGCAGCCGGCGGCTGGCCGGGCCCCAACCCGGCTCTCCCCGCCCATGGGGGGCCGTGGACGCGGCTCCCGTGAAAGGCGTGAAAGGCGGGGGCTCCCGGGAGGGGAGAGGAGCGAAGACGGCTCTTTGATGTTCTCCTGGCCCAGCTGGGCACGGCAGGTCGCCCTGCTCGGACCCCGCCCTGCAGGAGAAAGCTCCTCAGTCTTCTCCGTGCCCTCTGTGGGTCACAAGGCAAGCCTGGGGCGCTCCCAAAGCCACTGCCGCCCTTGAGGGGTGACCCCGTGAGGCCGCCCGCCCCAGAGGGACCGTGCGGAGAAGACCACCTGCTCCGAGGTCTCTTCCGCCCCCGGTGCCCACCCGACTGCCTTGAGGGCCACGTGGGTGTCCGTGATGCTGCAGACATGGCCCAGGCCAGGCCTGAGCTCCCCCGGCACAGCCCTCACGGGGCAGCGGGGGGCAGTTCTCCCCGAGGGAGGCTGCATGTCCTCTCCTGAGCCCTCAGGACTCCCCTGATTGCTGGACACCCGTTGCAAGCCGATGGGTCTCGTAAAACACGGTTCCCGGCGATACCTCCCCAAACAAGTGGAGGGCCGGGCCCCGGGCAGGCGGGGCGGGTGGGGGGTGCTGGGGCCCGTGGGCGCTGCATGCACAGGCTCCTCCTCTGGAGGGAATCCAGGGCAAGAGGTTTTGGAAGACCTGGCTGCAAAGGGAATGGGGCTCTGCTCTGTTTGAAACTACTCAACTATGAGTCATCGTTAATTGGAAAGCGTCTTCTCCTTCATCTGTTTTTAACCATTCGGCGTGATCGCGACGACCACAGCGATGTCCTAATAGGTACCGAGGTGCATCATCCGTTCCTCTTTCTCGATTTAGCCACGGGCGAGGGGTCTCCACTCCTTCCCGTTAGCTTGGCCAGCGCTCACGGGACAGTCCGTCCGCGGTTGCTGCCGCTGCTGCCTGCTGGGGTCAGCATCCCCACGGACTCAGCCGTTGGCCTCAGTGCCCAGGTGTTTTCCTGGGGTGATGGGGAGGGCCGGGCGCAGGGGCGCGGGGAGCGGGGTGCAGCCGGGGCCTGAAGGGAGCCATGGGCCTGACCAGAGCCCCATCAGGTCACAGCGCGGTGACTGCCTGTCGGGGGGCCCCGGACGCCCCTGCCTGCTGCACCCCTGCCAACGCCCCCTTTCCCTTCCAGACACGTCCCGCTCAAGGGGCTCGAAGAGAAAAGCGGTTGAGCTCAACGTTGAGTCTCTGGGAGACTTTAAAAGTCCCGTGATTAAGCCGCCGCCGCCGTGGCGGGAAAATGGGAGAAAATCTTGAATCCCAGATACGGGCAGTGGGAGCTGAGCTTGTTCAAAGGCGCAGAAGAAGAAGCCGGTCTGAGGTTCAGACGTAATCTGGCTTTTAAATGTTTCCATATGATCGCTTCGGCACGTCAATAGGAGATTTGAAACGCACCCCGAGGATCGTTGATTATAAAGATGTGGTCTTTCCCTGCCCTCCAGCCGGCACAGGCCTGTAACACGTGTGCTGGATCCCCCATGAAGCACCGCAGGCCCACGCGTGTGCTCCTGCCCCCTTGAGCCCCCTGAGCCCTGCCCCTGAACCCCCTGAGCCCCCTGAACCTCTGACCCTTGAGACCCCCTGAGACCCCCTGAGCCCCCTGAGCCCCCTGAACCCCTGAACCTCCTGAAAACCCCTGAGCCCCTGAGAGCCCCTAAGTCCCCTGAGCCCCCAAGACCCCTAAACCCCCTAAACTCCCCTGAGACTCCCTGAACCCCTACCCCATAATCCCCCTGAGCCCCCTGAACCCCCCTTAGACTACCTGAATCCCTATCCTCTAATCCCCCTGAGCCCCCTGAGCCCCCTGAACCCCTGACCCTGAACCCCCTGAACCCCTGAACCTCCTGAGAACCCCTGAGCCCTCTGAACCTCTGCCCTCTGAGCCCCCTGAGACTCCCTGAACCCCCTTAGACTCCCTGAACCCCTATCCCTCAAGCTCCCTGAGCCCCCTGAGAACCCCTAAGTCCCCTGAGCCCCCAAGACCCCTGAACCCCCTGAACCCCCCTGAGCTCCCTGAACCCCTGCCCCATAATCCCCCTGATCCCCTGAATCCCCCTTAGACTCCCTGAACCCCTATTCCTCCTGAGCTCCCTGAACCCCCTTAGACTCCCTGAACCCCTATCCCTCAAGCTCCCTGAGCCCCCTGAGAACCCCTAAGTCCCCTGAGCCCCCAAGACCCCTGAACCCCCTGAGACCCCCTGAGCCCCCTGAACCCCTGCCCTTGAACCCCCTGAACCCCTGAACCTCCTGAAAACCCCTGAGCCCCTGAGAGCCCCTAAGTCCCCTGAGCCCCCAAGACCCCTAAACCCCCTAAACTCCCCTGAGACTCCCTGAACCCCTACCCCATAATCCCCCTGAGCCCCCTGTACCCCCTTAGACTCCCTGAACCCCTATTCCCCCTGAGCTCCCTGAACCCCCCTTAGACTCCCTGAACCCCTACCCCATAATCCCCCTGATCCCCTGAACCCCCCTTAGACTCCCTGAACCCCTACCCTATATTCCCCTGATCCCTGAACCCCCCTAAGACCCCTGGACACCCACTGAGCCCCCTGAACACCCCTGCCCCCAACGCGGGCGCCCTTCCCGGGACCGGGGTCTGCGGGCAGCTGGAGGCGCCGCCATCCCTGTGCTCGCCTGGCAGTCCGTCCCTCCTGGCATTAGAGTCCCAAATGTCTTCCTCCCCCACGTCTTGGTGGAGCATAAAGATGAGGTCCCACTGGCGTAAGGCACGGTGCTGGCTTCCTCTGACGGTTGTGCCGTACGTTAGCAGGATACGTTTGACAGTAATTTAATTTTCATTGACAAACGCTGTCATAATATTGAGAAGAAAGTGATATATTGTATCAACAGTAGTGGTCGACGCTCAGCCAGTCATATGGACTGGGCGAGCACCATATGCTTCTACCAAACTTGCCTTGGAAAGCTCTGGCTAAGAGCTTGACAAGCTTAAGATACCAGTCGGGGGAACGATCACCCTTGAGAGGCTCTTGCCGTGTTTCCAGATCCCTCGTTTCCTGGAGGGGAGGAGGGGCCGTGTCCTGGGCCGCCGCTCGGGGTCAGGGGCGGCCTGGGGTCGCCGCATCCCTGCTCGCCCCCCAGCCCACCCGGTCGGGGCACCCCGAAGGCTCCCCTGCAGCCTCGCGTCCCCCGCTGCCAGGCGGCCTAGTCGGGAGCCCCGAGCTGCTGAAACACCATCGGTTTCCTGCTGCTTCGTGTTGCGTCCGCGGGTCCCTCCACCGAATACCAGTGGGCGCCGTGTCCGCTTGGGCGAAGGAGGCCAGGACCCGGGTCCGGCCTGGGTCACGGACTCCAACGATCCAAGCGCGAAGGGAACAGGGTTTGGGTCTTGGGAGTGCGGCTCGTGACCTCTGGATCCCTTCGGGGCCGCTTGGGAACGCGAGGAGACCGCGTGTGGGCGTCGGGTGTCCCTGGCCGCGTGCGCCGCAACGGGAACCGAAAGCGCGACCGAGTCGGTCTTCACTTGCTCCGCTGGCCGAGCCCCGGGCTTATTTGTATTTTACTTTGGTGACGGTTTGCGGAGAAAAAGCGACCGGTTGAGCAGAGTCGCGGTCTGGGAGAGAAGAACGCCGCGTGCGTGTGCACGCGTGTGTGTGTGTGTGTGTGTGTGTGCGTGTGCGTGTGCACGCGCCTCCAGGGACACCCCGTCCCCGTGTACGTTCGGCTGGTGTCCTTGTCCACTTTGCCAAACACGCGGGGACCTTCCACTCTGAAGGATTCCCGTCCCGAGCGAGGCTAAGTAAAGAAGCAGGCATATGGCGTGTCCTGGAGACGGCTCAGCGCTGGCACAGCCCGCGGCCGCCAGAACAGGTATCTGGACGAGACGACGGTCCCATCCTGCTCCTTTGGAGCTTACCGTTTATTTGGATTTTGTTGTTGCTGTTGTTGCTTTGTGTTTATTGTCATCCTGACAAAGGAGGGGGGAGCGCGGCTCGCAGCGCTGGGCACCGGTACAGCTCCTGCCCGAGACGCCCCCCTGCCGGAGCCGGGGCCTCCTCCCCGCCCGCGTCCTCTCGCCACCCCCCACCCCACGGCTGCATTCTCAGCTCCCCGGGGCACACGGAGAGCCCGCGGGGCTCGGGGGGGTGCTTGTGCACACGGACCTCCGACGGCAGCCAGTGCTCTGGGGGGTGGCCCAGGGTGTCCTTGGTCTCCAAAGAGCACGTTGACTTGAAAAAGCCGGGCAGATTGGAGGAGCAGCTGCCCTCCTTGCGGATGGCATCCGTTGGTGGCTGTGCAAAGAGGAGCTCCGGACTGCCTCCCATTACCATTTCATTACGCGACAGCAGATCCATCCCCGGATCCATACGCTGCCTCTTGGATGGGGTTTCCAGACACAGCAGGGCGCGCGGAGAGAGCGTCCCTCCTCTCCCGCCTGCTGGAAACCCAGCTCCCTGCCATGTGGCGCTCTCCGGGCCGGGGGCTTGGGGCTCGCTCGAGGCCGCCCAGACCATGGGTGCGGCCCCCCGGTGGGGCCCGTGGCTGTGGAACCTTCCACAAGGGTCTCCTGGGACACGGTATAGAGGATGAGCCCAGCTGAAAGGCGATTTGCACCCGGGTACCTCGGGCCTCCAGGGGCGTCGTGCCCAGTGCAGTCACCCACCTCAAGATGGTACCAGCCATTGAAAAACATAAAGTGGTGACTGTCTAATAAGCGTCAGCCCTTCTTATCTTGGCCCAGCCCCCGGCGCTGTAGTGATGGAGGGAACCAGGCCATGGGGGTCACAGACGGAGGGGGCGCGGAGAGTGGTGGCCCCGTGTGCTGCGCCCACGAGGGGGGCCTCCTCGCCCCCGGTGGACGTGGAGCCCGGGCGGAGGGCTGTCTCCCTTCTCGCCGGGCCTCGGCGTCCTCACGGGTAGAAGAATATGAGGGTTGGGACGCGCTGCTTGTGGAAGGCTCACGGCTGAGCACGTTGTCCCAGCAAAGGGCCCTCGCTCTCGACCACCTAAGACACCGTTTTCCTTGTCCCTTGTCTCTTCAGTATTGGGAGAGACAATCCAACAGGTCGGAGGCACAGAACATTCTCCTCCGACCCGCCCACGGGGGACAAGGCCTAGAGGTCAGGGCCGGCCACGGCCACGGCGGGTGCTCCTGCCCGCGCGCGGTGCTCTCTGGGGTCCTCTGCAGGCCCCTCTGGATCCCCGTGGCTCCGGGCCCCAGGGTTTCTGGAGTGTTCCTTGGTTGGGCGCACGGCGTTCCAGAGTAGACGTGGGGCTCCTCCCGAGGA
The DNA here is from genome assembly GCF_048418805.1 of Vulpes vulpes. Lineage (NCBI taxonomy): Eukaryota > Metazoa > Chordata > Mammalia > Carnivora > Canidae > Vulpes > Vulpes vulpes. Next base: position 1,672,293 of record NC_132780.1, read on the forward strand.
GTAGTGTCTTCCCGCAGGGGTCCCTGGGGCAGTGGTGTGGCGCGGGGGCTCCCCTCCATAGAGACCTACACCTGGACACTTTGCGCTGGTTCCCCAAATCCCCAGAAGTGGAGGATCCCCCCACACGGCCCCCTCACCGCCCTGCAGCCCACGGCCTCGGCCTCGTCCTCGCCGAGTCCTGCAATGGCCTCGTGCCCTGCATACACCGAGGGACGGGGGTGGCCTGACTCTTGCTGAGGTTGAAGTAGAGCAAAGCCACCCCGTGGCCGGTGGTCACCGCAGACCCCCAGCTCCGTCCGCAGGGCCGGTGCCGCGGAAGGCAGCCCCCGCTGTAGCACCCCGGCGTGTTTGCCAGCCGGGCATGGCCCCGGGGGAGGCCAGCGCTCACCCGCTCTGCGCCGTGGGCGCCCTTTGGAGCTTTCACCCCAACAGCAACAGAAGCCCCTACTCTAAGGCCCCGCCGTGCTTGGTTATCGAGAAGCTCTTCCTCGAATCCAAACCCAAGTCCCTTCGTTTTCTCGAACCCCGGCCTCTTTTCTCTTTGCGGGTCCTCGGGGAGAGCGGGGCGTGTTCGTTTTCACCCCCGTGGCACGTAGAGTTGGTCAAGCGCGTTGCCTCTCGCGCCGCTGTTGGAGGAAGGCTGTGTCTGCCTTTGCGGTGGGGGTTAAAAATTAAAAAATCGACGTATTTCCAATGGTTCTGTGCAAGGCCAGTGTCCTGTGGACAGAGAGCTGGTCTCTGCGCTCCGCCTTTTGCTCTTCTGCGGGATGTTTAGGACATCAGAGCGCAACATAAACATCCGGGTGGCTTCCCTGTGGACCACCCAGGAGTGGCCCACGCAGGCCCCAGAGGCTCTTCCCTGAACGTGCAGACAACCGTGGCCGGCTGCAGGGCTCTCACGTCCACCCAGCTCCGCATCTCCGGGGGATGGCAGGCCAGGAGCCCCAGTGCCTGGACCCTGCCCCAGACCCTGCTCCGTTGTAGGGCGCCTCCTCCTGCGTCTGGCCTGGCGACCTCGGGGGACGGCAACATTTGACACTCCTGGGCTCCCTGACCCCCAGGGAGGCAGATCCTGGGGGCTCCCGATGGAGCTGGAAGCGAGCTGTGCACTGGACCAGCATGAGCACAGAATTTGCGTGTCTTTAGGTCCAGAGCAGGCCACGCCGAGGTCCTAACAAACCCCTTCTTCAGAGGTGTCGACCTGCCCTAGTCTTAAATTTCAGATGTATTTTTATTTTAAGGATTTTATGTATTTATTCATGAGAGACAGAGAGAGAGGCAGAGACACAGGCAGAGGGAGAAGCAGCTCTGTACGGGGAGCCCGACGCGGGACTCGATCCCGGGACCCTGGGGTCACGCCCTGGGCCGAAGGCAGACGCTCAACCACTGAGCCCCCTGGGAGCCCCCGGTGAATGAATCTGAACAATACGTTTCATTCAACAGCAGATGCCCCAAAATATCATCATTTGATCACATAACCGATGCAAAAATCATTAGGATCTTTGGGTGCTCACTCTTGGAGGTGCAGCGACCCTGTGACACACACTCACGGGGCATCTCCGTCCTGATGTCACGTACCGGGGCTCGGCAGGCACCTGCGGCCAGTGGCACCCTGGCAGGCAGCCCAGCCCTACGTGACCCTGCACCCCCCGCCCCCCGCCCGGGAGCACTTGCTTTGTTTCCAGCAGCCCACGGGGCTCGGGGCACACGTCACCTTCGGCCGCTCAGAGATTGCGCAGGGTTCAAGGGTGGGTTTGTTTTCTGTTGTTTCTTTCTTTTTTTTTTTTTTTAATTTATTTATGATAGTCACAGAGAGAGAGAGAGAGAGAGGCAGAGACATAGACAGAGGGAGAAGCAGGCTCCATGCACCGGGAGCCTGATGTGGGATTCGATCCCGGGTCTCCAGGATCGCGCCCTGGGCCAAAGGCAGGCGCCGAACCACTGCGCCACCCAGGCATCCCCTGTTTTCTATTGTTTCTTACTCCTAAGTGCGTCCCTGCAGGGGTCAAACCTGAGACGAAATTCTGGGGCATTGACCAGGGACCTTGCACCTCGCCAGGCCCTAGCAGCTTCTAATTCTGGTCCCCCGGGCGCCTCGGCCTCCGGAAAGCTCCGGCGCCCCCGCTGCCGCTCGTGAGGTCAAGGCTGCCTCAGTGGGACTAGGGATGCCCCAACCAGGCCCCGCTCATCGGGATCCCGTCGGCTTACAGCCGTGACCCTCGATCCTGGCCTCCTTGACAACACTCTTGGACCTTAAAATAACTTACACACACACACACCCCAACACTATTCTCTGTCGCTGTTTTTCTGCTTGTTCTCCATGGGATGCGGGATCCGATTGACCCTTTTTTGCCACAGCCAGACGTGGAAGTAAAATGACATCTTCTTCGTTAAATGAAACCAGACTGGCTTTTTTCCGTCCGCCACCCCCCCCCCCCCCCCGTTTGGCAATCAGCACCGTTTCAGCCCTTAATAGAAGACTTACTCCTCTTCCTCGGATTCAGCACGCTCGCCCGAATCCCGGGGGGCGTAAGCTTATCTTCCCAGTTCTAAGGATTGGCAAATTGAGGCACAATGAGTTTATGCCCAGTAAGACGGGGATCCCAACCCCAGGCTGTCATCGGTCTCTGCCCCAGGGCTTCCCAGCTGCAGAGCAGGGAGGCTGTTGGCCCTGGGGCTCCTGAGACCCCTCTCGGGGAAGCGCTTGTGACCCCACGCAGGCCCGGGGGGCACGCAGGGGCGCTCACTTCTTCTCCGGCACCTGCTGAGCCCGTGCCAGGCCCCGGGGCGGTGGCCGGATGGGGTCCCTGGCGGTGAGGACACTCGTGTCCCTGTGCACGTCAGGTGCCAGGACCCTCCGAGGGTTAGAGAAGCCACGTGTGGGAACCTTACAGCCCCGTAGGGCCCGACGCCTCCCGCGCGTGTGCAGGACCCGAACGAGCTCCGCCCTGGCGTCCAGGCAGGGACGTCTGAGGCCCTTAGAACACTGCGGGTGTAAGATATTTAAATAAAGAACGTTATGGTCTGAGTGAGCTGAAATCTTTGACACTGATAGAAATTTTGCTTCTTAATGATAAATATCAAAGTGAATGGAAGCTTGCTTCTAATTCGCTGCCTTGAACCCCATATGTTTTCCTTTTTTAAGAAAAGCAATCACCTTGCATTTTCTTAAGGTCAAAGCGGCTTTTGCTTCTTCTTTTTTTTTTTCCCCCCGATTATCAAAAAATAGGAAAAAAGAAAAAAAACCCTACAGCCGTTTCTCACTCTGTGAAGACTGCCACCGTTTGGATTTATTTCCTTTCAGGTTTCTTCTGTGTCTTTTACCTAATTGTAACCCCACTGCCCACGTGATCTTGCGTGTACTGTATACGTAACCTGCAAATTTTCTCATATTATTGAAACTCTTTGCATGTACAAATTTGTGGCTCTAATAAAATATCCTATTTGGGATTTTTAAATTTTTTCTCCAGTCATTGAATATTTAGGCTGTTTCCAGTTTTTTTTTTTTTAATTTTTTTTATTTATTTATTTTATTATGAATACAAAGCGGGGAACGTCTCTGAACCTGGCGGTGGCACCTTCCTTTCCCGGATGTGTCCCTCTATGTTATAGGATTTCTCCGGGGCGGGTCACCTGAGATGGAATGACTGCATTGAATAACGGGATGTTTACAGACTCCTTGAGTTAATATGAAGCCTTGAATTTCCTCCTCGGCCGGGCAGTCACTTCCCACCAAATATCAAACACACTGCAAGACCGCCGTTGGGTGGCTTCTCTGGGTTGAGACCCAACACCTGCCCGAAGGCGGCCAGCCCCTAGAGAACTAAACCCAAGGAAGGCCAGTGTGATGGGAGTGATGATACCCTTGCAGGAAAGGCTCGGAGAAGAAAGGAAAATAAAGTTCCTTTATTATCCTGGCAATGGCCAGTATGGATGGGGCCGTCGCTGGTAGGGTGTGTGTGTTGCATTTTGGCGACTGGATCCTATTTTAGATGCACCGAGAGCTGACTCCTGTTTTAGACTGACTCACCTAAGGAACCCCGTGGTGACTCTATAAATCAGAAAGTTCGTTTGCAATGCAAATCGTCCTTTCCTAAGTAATCTCCAGCTCCCTAATTTTACAAATTGTATATTGTACTTTTTCTAAAAAAAAAAAAAAAAAAATTGCGTGTAGGTGTCTGCAGAGCACACTTTGGAGGACGCTTGGGGTCCGTTTCAGCCGTGGGGCTTGCGGGTCTTGGTAGGGAGAACGTTCTTCTGTTGGGTGCTCCCCGCGGGCTGACGGCTGCATCCCAGGGATGGGATCACTGCCAGGACCCAGGCACTGAGAAGCGAAGGGCCCGCAGGCTTCAGGGGAGCCCGGCAGGTGCCAGGTGGTTAGAAGGTAAAAGGTCAGGGAGGACGTGCAAGGCCAGGGAGAGAGGGGAGAGCTGGGGTCACCCTGAGTGAGGCGAAGTTCCCGAAAGAAACCTTGATTTTCGTGCAGTGCCTGCGGGGGCTTCTCCGGCTTAGGCATCAGGAGAATGCACGAAGAAACGGGAAAATTGGGGCTGCAGTGGGCTCATATTGGGTTTGAGGAGATGCTGCAAAAGGTTGTGTCCCCGGGCCAGGTGATTGGAGGCAAATGCCATCTTTGGGTCCCTCCGTGGGGGACGGAGCATCAGGAGCCTGGGTCTCCGTGCCAGGGCTCCGAGGGAAAGGGGCAGGTGCAGGGCCCCCAGCCCGACCCCAAGGCCCACGACCCGGAGCGTGATGTACAACAGCCTCCGCGCTGGGGTTTTCTCTCACCCCCTTCCTGTCCCCACCAAGAAGCCGACGAACCCACCTTGGGAACCCGACACAGCCTGGAAGTCACATCTTAAATCCCGACCACGTTTGAACTATTTATAACGACTGACTTCATTTCACCAATAAAACCGGCTTTGCATAAAATAATAAAATATTTGCTAATGGGCAGCCTGCTGATTGCCCCAGTTCTTAGCCTGTGGCGGGGGGGCCTTTGGTGGGGGGGGGGCTTCTTCCGAGGCCGCTGAGGTCGTGAGTCTAACCTTTGAACTGAGGCTGTGTCCTCCCCCAGCCTCGGATGCCGAGAAGCGCTGACGGGGCACGGCACTCGGCAAGTCACTGTATTTGCCCCAAACTCCAGTCTTAACTGGAGGTGGAAACGCCCGCAGGACCCAAACTCGACTTTGGGGAGATTTGGAGGGAGTCTCGTGAGCCACGTCCCCGCTGCGGCTGGTTGAAAACTCCCACGTGGACCAGTAATTAGTTAACAATCAAGGTGTCCTAAACTTTTATACCATTTATACAGTGTTTAATTTACATTGATTTCTTCGTTTTACATGTAGTAATTAATTTTGTCTCGCTGACAGATGATTCCCAATGACTGATTTCCAGAGACATTCCTGACAGGTACCTCTTAACCCTTTGTCTTCCTTCCAAACCACGTTCTATTCTCCTCGGGGCTTCTATGGGGGGCGATTCGGGATTTCTCGGGGTGGGGGGCAAGCTGTGTGGAAGGGGAGGTGGGAGGCCCGTCTTGTCTTAGGTCGCTGACCGATTTAGATTGTCTCTGGGCTGGATGGTGGGGTTGGGGAGGGCTCCAGGGTCGTCCCGTTAACCCTTTGCTCCCGGTGAGGGTCGGGCCCTGCAGACATGGGCTTCGTCTGTGCTTGACTAGACTCCAGGGCGTAAGAAGCATTTTCTTGCTTTGAATTTTTTTTTAATTTTTAAAATTTATTTATGATAGTCACAGAGAGAGAGAGAGAGAGGCAGAGACACAGGCAGAGGGAGAAGCAGGCTCCATGCACCGGGAGCCCGACGTGGGATTCGATCCCAGGTCTCCAGGATCGCGCCCTGGGCCAAAGGCAGGCGCCAAACCGCTGCGCCACCCAGGGATCCCCCATTTTCTTGCTTTGAAGGACAAAACAGAAATCCCCAAATATGCTTTGCATGAAGAACTGGGAGGAAAATAAGGAATGGACCCAATGTGAAGGCAAATAGGTGTCTTTCTTTCTTTCTTTCTTTCTTTCTTTCTTTCTTTCTTTCTTTCTTTTTCTTTTCTTCTTTCTTCTTTCTTTCTTTCTTTTCTTTTATTTTTTTGTCTATTACTTGTACATTTCCTTAAAACACACAAGCGTTATGAAATTCATCATATGGTTGCAAAAACAAGAGCATAAAAAAAAAAAACAAGAGTGTAAAATACCTTAGAATGGCAGGTACTGGGGCACCTGGGTGACCTAGCGGTTTAGTGCTGCCTTCAGCCCAGGGCGTGACCCCGGGGTCCCGGGATTGAGTCCCACGTCGGGCTCCCTGCATGGAGCCTGCTTCTCCCTCTGCCTGTGTCTCTGCCTCTCTCTCTCTCTCTCTGTCTCTCTGTGTCTCTCATGAATAAATAAAATATTTTTTAAAAAAGATTCACTCATGGGTACCGAGTGAATCCTGTTATTTTAATCTGATCCGGACAAGAAGTGCTTGTCCAAGTCCGTCGTCTCTGGGACGCGTAGGAGGAGGGCCTCTGAGGCCCAAGCAGGGCAGGTTGCATTCTGCTATCTTCCTTCCAAAGAATGCAACTCCCACTCTCTCTCTGTCTCTCACTCCCAGTGTGCAGCACCTGAGTATTCGTTTGCAACTACTGGAGTTAAGAGCCGGGCACCTCCAGGGGGAAAGTCATAAAGATGGAGAGAGATGTAGTAACGGATATTTCTTTTCCGAAGCTCGTCTCGAGGGAATGCTGTGCCCCTCTGCACCACAGGAGCCGACCACTGGGGCGATGTTTCTGTTGCCATTAACGAGGAGGGCCTGCATCCTGTATTGTGCGACCTTCCACCCTAAATGACCTCCTAGATGTGGACACCACCACGTCACACTTCCCTATTAAGAAATGATGAAAAAAAAAAAAATGAAAAAAAAAAAAAAAAGAAATGATGAAAAAAAGTAAATGAGGCACAAAGTTTTCCACTACCCCCGTGTCTGTAGGTCCCTTGTCTCCATGCGCTCGTGCAACTTCGTAAGTGGAGAGGCGATGGGAGCGCCGTTCCCCAGGGGTCGCGTCCCCTTGGACGGCGGGGACCTTCCCGTCAACACGCCCACTCCCGGCCAGTGCTCTGACCCGCGGCCTCAAGATCGAGAAAGTGGGGATCCCTGGGTGGCGCAGCGGTTTGGCACCTGCCTTTGGCCCAGGGCGTGATTCTGGAGTCCCGGGATCAAATCCCACGTCAGGCTTCCAGCATGGAGCCTGCTTTTCCCTCCTCCTATGTCTCTGCCTCTCTCTCTCTCTCTCTCTCTCTCTCTGTGTGTCTATCATGAATAATAAAAAAAAATTAAATAAAAAAAAAAGATCGAGAATGCACATGTGTGGCAAAGGCCGGGATGACATTTTTGGAGAGTGCCCATGCCTCGTCCCAGCCCGGCTGTTCCCAGGGGTCGGCGTCGGATCCCAGCCCTGAGGGCAGCCGGTCGCCCTCGTCCGCAGGTGCCTGCCACGGCGTCTGAGGCCCGGTCCCTGAGGGTGAGGGTCGGGCCTGTGCAGGGTCCCTGCCACTCCCACCCCGCAGAGTCCCGCAGCCCTCGCTAGCGCTCGGAGAAGGTATTGGGGTCTGGCTCGGCTCGGCGTCACAAAGGTCTTCCTGTGGCCCTCGGCTTCTCTGCCCCTCGGCCTCCCCTTTCATTCCCGTGGCCTCTGTTATTAGTCATGTGCCCCCGGCCCCCCATCCCCGATTTCGCCCCCCAATAGTTCCCTGTGGAAGAGAGTGCGTCCTTCCCTTTGCATCCGTGACTTTCCTCCACCCGCGGGGCCGTGCGGGGATAGGGCATGAGCACGCTCGTGACTGGGCGTGTGGGCGGGTGGGCCTACGGGCCTGCAAGTGTGCGCGTGGGGGTGCGCGGCACAGACGTGTGCGGCTCCGCAAGGCACCGTGTCGGGCAGTGTTGCGAAGTCACGGTGCCTGCGAGGCTGGGACCGTCCCCGTAGTGGGTGCTGCTCCTACACTCCCTGGACCACGGAGCCTTGGCTCCTCGATGCCCGTGCGCTCCATCGTTATTTGTGTTCATTATTCATACGGCAATTAGTGGCTATGCCCCCTTGTTGGTCACAAACAGCCTCATTGTATATTGGGAACAGTCATGTATTCATCAAATTTCAACAAATCCTTCCCAAAGCTATTGTCCTTGTGGCATTAACTGGCACCTGCCCTCCGATATCACACCTGCAGGAGGAATTCATCACGTTCGGGCGCATTTCCTAAGCAAGGCTACTGATGCGCTATGTTTAAAAAATTAATTAAAAAAAAAATTCAGATCTCGGGAAATTCCAGCACTCACTTTCCTCCCTTTATCCTAATCTCTTCATGGTAATGCTCACAAGTACCCTCGGTCCAGACAATTCTTCATTCATCCTCCGCCCCCACCACACTCAGACCCAAACTCCCCACCGCTGGAGATTAGCCTTTTGTGAGGCAGTGCATCAAAAGCTTTCTTAAAGTCCCAGTAAATTATACCCCTGGTTTCCCTCTTCAATTCCTTTTTGTTACTTTTTTCAAAATATTCTATTAGTTTTGTTACGTATGATCTCCCTTTTGTGAATCCATGCTGAATATCTTTAATTAAATCATAACTTTCCCTATTTTGTCCCTGATTAGTGTTTCCAATATCTTCCCCACTGCTCTAGTCAACCTTACTGGTGTTTAATTTCCTCGATCTCCCTCGGAGTCGTTATTAAATATAGGTGTTGCGTAAGGGCTCTCGTCCACTGGTGCTTCTCCCGTTTCCCAGGGTATTTTTAAGAGGTATTTGCTAACCGTTCCCCGGTTTCCTCGCCTCCTCTCGCACAAATCCTAAGATGGTTCCCATCTGGTCCCGGAGTTATCCGTCCTCAGACTCTCTAATTCCTTTCTCACCTGTTCTGCTGTGACGCCGATTTCCTTCGGAAATATTTTCCCCTCCTCGGGAAATGCTCATCTGCGGCTGGCATCTGCTCTCGCCTTCCCTTTATGGACAAGAAGGCAAAGCGTCTATTTTCCATTTTCCTCAAGCAGTCGTCACCCCTTGTTCCAAGAGACTGTGCTCCGTGCCCGCGTAGAGTCTCGGGAAAGGCGCTGCAGACTCCGCTTCAGCACCACGTCGCCGGGCCCCCGAGCCCCCAGACTCAGGAGCGGGCATCTCCTCTCCCGAGGGCTGACGGCATCACTGCCTTTGACTTTGGGGCAGGGAGCACCGACCCCTGGGTAGTTAAACTCCTTTCCATGCCCTCAGCCCTTCTGGGGGAAGTGTGCGGTCCCGGGGCCCCCCGACGACCGGTGCAAGGGGAACCTGGCTCCCACGCAGCAGGTTTTTCGGGAGTTGTAAGGTTTCCCACGTGTCCTCGTGGAAATCTTTCCCCCCGAAGTAAGCTCCAGCCTGGCAGTTCCCCTTTTGCTTGCGTGCTGAGCAGCGTCGCTGGCTCCGAGTACCTGCTGGACCTGCTCGTATTCTCCTGTGGCCCTCTTGCCTTCAGGCTGCACTGTGGACTCGGCCTCACGGAATTCGCTTCCTTTTATACCTCGGTTCCCGGGACACGGATTAAAGGGCCACCCCTCGGAAGGGGGCGCACCCAGGGGCTGTCTTACGCGTGCCCTGGCAGGTGCCCCAGTCAAAGCGATGGCCGCAGCGAGGGGTTTCTCGCCCCTGAGCGGAGGGCCCGTGGAAGCCTCTTTGGCTGCACTATTCTCTCCTAGCTTGACCTCGTTTCCTTTTCCAGCACACACACAACCCAGATCCACACGCTGAAACATCGCACTCAGGTTGTAAATTCTACACCAAATCAAAAGGCCAAAGCCTTCCTGTAAACCCACGGTCCGCTCGACCTACATAACACCAAAGAGCCTGGCGCTGATGGCTATCGCGGGGCCCATGGGGCAGGGGAAGCACAGGAGGTGTGAGGTCCGGCCCCCCTAGGGCGAGCTACTGGCCTTATGCAGGAGGGCTGCTCCTCCAGATCATGTTGCAGACACAACAGCAGTCAGAAAACCTCAACAAAGTAGGTATGAGTCATAAATAGTCCTTTTGACATTGTTTCACGTCAAAAGGCGCACAGCCTCTGCCCTCGTCGTGCAGATGGCTAAAATGTGCACGCACGGAGGCATCTGAAGATTTAAAAGCTTAATAAAAACAGTCTATACGCACGCTCAAGCCAGTTTTTTTTTTTTTTAAACTGCATTTAATTGAGTCAAATAGCATGTTACTTTGGGGAAAAATGAAGATCCTGGCTCGAATGTGGCTTGGTGCGAGCTGGTTGGTGATACTACCCAGGCACAGTGACAAAAAGTAGATGCACAGGGCTGCCTGCAAACTTCGGGGCTTCGTCTCCGCTCTCCATTGCTGTTTCTGGAGCGGAAAGAGGCCGCTGACCCTTTGTCTCGGGGGGTTACGGGGTGGGATGGCCTGGGCTTGGAATCGTGCAGTTGGTCAAGACCTGGAGACCCGGGGCCCAGAACCCAGACTCTTGATCCACCTCACTGAACAGCAGACAGCTGCCCCCGGCGGGGGACTGCAGACCCGTGTCAGCCTCTGAGCGCGGTTCCAAAAGCAATTTGTAGATGGACTTTCTAAGCGAAAATAAGAGACACAGGTGCTTCATAATAATTACTTGCGCATTCACAGAATCGGACATTCCGTCATTTAATAGACCTAAAACTAAAAAGCTTTTGTCTGTGAAAGGTGACCAATAGAAAAGGAGTTTGGATTATATGATATCCCATAACTTAATCATATGGCTCTTAAGAGGGGGACATACACAGCTGTGTCTCACTAATATGCATGCAATATGTGTAAACTGATACGCTTTAATTCTGAACTTGTTTTTAGCAGGAAGAAAAAAGCATTTAGATGAGGAACATTAAGATTCAATATTAACCATTTTTTCCCCTTTGGGCAAAATTATTCATCACTTGATATTTATTAAAGCAGCTTTTTTTTTTTTTTTTTTTTTTTTTTTTTGCTATAGTGAGATGCATCGTGCTGAAAAATTTCCCAAACATCCTCAAAGTTCTGTGGCAAAGTAAAAAGGGGGAAGAGAACAGACAGCAAGCAGCCCTCTTCTGGGCCGCAGATAGACAATGGTCTAGAAAGGTGTTCTTTGGAAGCCCCAAGCCCACCGTGGCCCCCTAGGCCGAGGGACAGAGGCAAAGGTTGGAGTCATTCGGGAGGGGCCGTCCGGTTGGTCGTCTGCTTCCCCTCCTACGGATACTTGCTTTGCCCGCGTGCTCTGATGTTTTAATTGTTGCTTGGAACCGGTTTATTCTGAATTATTTAAGTATATTTGCTTTAATAATCTTAAGCAAAAAAAAAAAAAAAACTAAGACAAAGGAATTGTAGATTAGAGACTTTATTTTCAGGGCAAAATGATACGGATAAGTGAACATCAACTGACCAGAAATTATTTGCTTCTGTCTGTTAGACACGTAATGGAGTCATTTAACTAGTCAAATTAGGAGCTGCAGAAATGCTCCATGCTTCATTATTGAGTTCGAATGGGCACCATTTTACATTTACGTCAAAAATTATCTCATAGCAAATTAATGTTTTCATTGTGCTGAAAAGCAGAAGCTATGCAGTGTTAGCACCACCTAGAGGTGGTCGCCAAAATGCTTCAGGGGGACGATCCACTAACAAGGAAGGACACGAGGATCAATAGAGGAGTTTTGGGGAGTCGAGCCCCTGACCCCGTTTTCAAGTAAGAACAGAGCCACTGAATCTAATTGGCCGGGCGGGGCTCACGGTGTTCAGTTCTGAGGGTCCCGTAAGGATGTCCCCAGACGTGACCCAACGCGGAATGTGCCGGAATGTCTACAAGATCTCCGACCTCTCCACACTCCTCGTTAAGTCTCGAAAATATCTGTTCTTTTCCTTTTCTTACCCCCCCCCCCCGTCACTTTGAGGTTTTCTCCACCTGCAGACTTACATTTCATCAAAAATCTCAGACTTTAGCCAAATTAGCATTTCTGTAACCGAGGAGGGAGAGGTTGGCCGCCCCCCCGCACGCACACTTCCACGTTGTAAGTTGGCATCTTCATCATCTTTCTTCTGTTGTTTAGTGAAACTCGCTATCTACGGAACGAGGCAAAACATGACTTGCTTCAGCTTCAAAAATACCGAAACTGGTGAATTCTCCGTTCAAGCCGGTTACGAAGGTTGGTAACGCTTCTCAGGAATGTTGGTCTCCGTTCGATTCCCAGAGTAATCGTTTAGGATAAAAGAGCAAACCCCTCCCCAATAAAAATATTTATTAGGATGATGTGCAGGCACCCGGTGACTCTGGGAAGCTGGAGCATACGGTCAGAGCAGAAGCAAAGGGAAGAATTGAAGCATATAAATAGCATTGAGAACTCGGGAATATTTTAAGACAATATTGATGTCTAAAATATATGTGAATGACTGCATAATGATCGAGGCAGACATAATTCAAAGTACAGTCAGAATCTGGCCTCCAACTCAGAGCTTTAAATTCTCCAAAAGACATCTGTTTGCCGAGAAAGCCTCCCCAACAGCTGCTCCCTCTAAAGGGGACAGCCCCGGGCAAGGTGGGGAGCCGGCAGGTACAGGACCCTCACGGGGGTGGGAGGTCGGGGGCAGGCCTCTGGGAAGGCAGCATCCTTCCTCTCTCCCTCCTCCAGCAGTGAGCGCGCTGCTTCTGCAGCCCCAGCGGAGGGAGGCGCTTGTAGTCCTTGTAGCTGGATGCGGATGGAACTTTGCTGTCTTCTTAGGGGAGCTGCGCACTTTGCAGCATCTCCCAGGGACCAGTTTGGTGACATGCGTCTTGGATGCCGACGGGAGGGCTGAGTTCCCCTCTCCGGCCCTAACTTGGTTGGCACAGCTGCTATTATTCTGATACCCAACCCTCACCGAGCAGAAGCTGGGGGCGAACGGAGTGGCAGGTGTAATTTCTACACAAAATAGGATGCTCCGATTTAAAAAAAAAAAAAAAAAAAAAAAAAGGATCAGTGCCGGTAAATAGAATAGCACCCATTTCACTCCTAACCGGGATTCACAAATGACCGCTTTTAATTAAAATGCTGCCTGCCAATCTATGTTGCAGAGCAAAAAAAAAAAAAAACCACCACCAATCCCAACTCCAACTCTTCAGTTTTTGCAAAGGGGTGGGGGTGGGGGGGTGCATTTTCAGATTTCAAAGGGAGGATCTCCTTTTGAAAACAAATAATTGTTGGTGATCATATGGGGCTGGTAAGTACAGTGTTTTCAACCCGTGCTGCGTTTAAAAAGTTCACGAGTTTCGCGGTGACCTCAGGGCCGCAGCCCGGATCCGAGAGATGGAAAGATGAGGGCAGTGTCTGAGAGCGAGTTCTCTTTTGTTCTATGGGAAGCTTTTGTGTGTGTGTGTGTGTGTGTGTGTGTGTGTGTGTGTGGCTTAAGCTACCGATTCAGTAGAATTTCTTTGAAACAGAAACAAAAATGCTAAGAGCTGGTAACAAGTGCTTGAGTCTGCGCTTCCCCCCTTAAAATGCAGGGAGACTTTTACCTCTTCTCATGAATCTCGTCGGCTGGAATGTCTCAGTCTTCATGTTATGTTTACCAAGGCCGGGCCGGAGGATCCGATAATTTATAACCATTCCTATTGGGTTTTATGTAATAACTTTGGAACTCATATAAAGTAATGATCCACAAACTCTTTTAATGTTCATTATAAAATATGAAATATTTCTCAGAACCATCGCAATTATGTGACCAGACATAACTGTTTCACACATGAGTAAATACAGGGAGGTTTAACATAACTTTATTATCTTCCTGTCTTTTCTTCTCATTGATGTGATAATACTGTTTTAATATTTTTCTAAAGAAAAGTTAAGTAATTTTAGATTCTCTACTGAGGCCCACTTTATTGGCTTTTGTAATAGAACTCTCAAATCTAATTGTATTTATGCTCAGACTGACACCACTAAATGTCGTGAATGGAAGGGAAATGCCCCCAAAGCTGTGCATTCTGTAATTATCGATAGATGTGTCTCTGCTGACGAGGCCTGGGGATTTGGGGAGAGTCGGAGAAGCAAAACCGAGACAGAAGCACACACTTCTCTATGGTCGGTGGAGGCCCCGTGGATGCTGAGAGGTGGTTTTCTTTTGCCAGTTTTTTTTTTTTTTTTAAGATTTATTTATTCGTTTATTTCCTGGGAAGGTGGGGGACGGAGAGGAACAGTCTGAGGCTGACTCCCCGCTGAGGGTGGAGCCCGACGCAGGGCCCGATCTCACGACCCCGAGATCATGAGCTGGGCCCAAACCGGGAGTCGGACGCTTAGCCGACTGTGCCCCCCCAGGCGCCCTGACAGGTGCATTTCCTAAGGGGTGAGGAGCCTGATGGTTATGCAGGATTCCCCATGAGGCTTTCCCCTCGACTGTGCTGTGTCCACCCCTCTGGGGTCTGGAGCCTGAAACTTCCTGTTTTCTGGAAAGCTCATGTCCAAAGAGAATTTTCCTGGGGTCCCCGTCCTGGTGATTTGAGCCGAGGGGCATCGTTCTGGCTGCAGGACCTGCGTCGGGGGTGTGGGCAGCTCTCCCTGCAGCGGTGGAGGCTGCGCGGGGGTTCTGGAAACCCCCTTCTTGCTCCCTGCGTGGACGATGGTGCCCATTTCTAGTCTACAGGGTGCGGGTAGGAGCAGAGGGGCCTGGTGCTCTATCGGCGTCTGTATCTTCCAGAGAAGGGAAAGGCGTTCCCCACCCTCAAGCCGGTTCTCTTCCTCAGCCATAAACAGACGCTTCTCAAAGTCCAAGTGTGCAAACATCAGGTGGAGCTTGGGATGACGCGGCTCCTCATTCAGAAAGTCTGTGAAGGTGTGAGGTTTTGCCTCTGTTGTCTGCTCCTGGCTGATGCCAATGCCGCTGGTCCACGGGCTGGACGGCGACCCCCGGCTCTTGTCCCACCTCCTCTGCCCTGTGCGTCCCCTTGGGGCAAGCAAAGCTGAGGAGAGGTGCGGACGGAGGGGTGAGGCTCCGAGCAGCCCCGGGGGATAATGGGGCTTAAAGGGTGGCCTGGGGGGTGCACCCGGCTCCCCGAGGTGTTCCTCGTGGCTTGTGTGATAGTCACACTTCCATCCTCGATGAGTTGTCAGCGTCGTAGGAGTGCGAGCTTTTCAGGTTCTCCGGAAAGACTGAAACACCCCGACAAGTGACGGGGCTGCATGGGGCCGCTCTCTTGGTAGGGAGACCCGGCTCTCCATTTCTTTGCAGGCCTTCCCACCCCAGGGCATCCCCCTGACCCCGGGGCCCCCGGGCTCCACACCCCGTATTTGACCCCGGCCTGGGGCTGGAGTTTTCGGGACCTGAGACTTCTGGCCCCTCGGAGCCCAGGCCCTCCCCAGGGCTCCAGCTCTGCCTTCAGGCGACTCAGACGTCGTGTTTCAGGAGCTCTGCGGGTCTCCCCAGGAAGCCACCGGAGAGGGTGCAATTCCCAGCTGCTAAGCGTCCCGACAACCCCCCTCCCCGTGGCCAGCGCCGCGTTTGAAACGAGTGAGCCCGCATTGAGAAGGGGGGCTCCCCGCAGAGGCAGGGCCGAGGGTCCGGGCGGCCTGGGGTCCGGAGGGCGACGAGCCCGTCCCTCCCCGGGGTGACCAGTGTGTGCGGCACGTGGGCACGACAGTCATCCAGTTCCCAGGTGGGCGGTTTGGGCGCGTATCACAAAGTCTGAAACGTTCGGCTGTGCTTAGGGAAAACCGTAGAGGGATCACGTGCCCTTCACAACCCGTCCCACACCCACCGATGCCCAGACGTGCCTGGAAACCCGGGGCTGTGCCCGAGCTTGATGTGGCTGAAAACAAACAAAGCAACAACAACAAAACCAGCTGAGGTCAACATCTGTGGTTGCTCAAGACCAAAAATGTGGCATCCTCGCATCCAAAGGTGTTTCCGTGGCCTGCCTCGGGTTATAGGATGAAATTCAGGGAAAAGCAAAGGCATCTTCTGCTGGCCTTGGCGGTGGCCGTCCCCGCCTCCCGTCCCTCTGGCCGGGATCATCCCCGTAGCCTGTCGTGGGCGGAGGCTCGGGCCCTGCATGCAGCTGGGAGCCGGGTGCTGGGGCGGTGGCACGACCGGGGCGGTGCAGACGGGGAGCCGGGCTCCAGGCAGGCGGAGCCCGGGGCAGGTGTCTGACACTGTGGGGCCACGCACGCCCCGCTCCTGGCCTCAACGTTCCCATCCTTAAGCAGAACTGAGGGACAACGTCTCCGGGATGGTTTGCTGTTGGGTGCTGGGGAGAGGCAGGGTGTTCCCGCCGCCGGATTCCTGCAGCTCCCGTTCTGCAGGCCGGGCCTCGGCTCCTGCAGCTGAGCCCCCGGCACCCGAGACGCCAGCAGCCGAAGGTACCTTCAGGGGGTTGGAGGGACTCACTCGGGACGCTCGGGGGCCTGCTGTCAGCACCGCTGCCGCCTCCATAGATTCCATTTGACTTAAGGCCTCTACTATTCCTTCCTTTTACAAATGGGAGCGAAACAACCGTCACGCAGGTCCTCCGTGGTTAGATTTCAGCTCGGGCCTAGCCAGCTGACGGCGAGAGGCACCTGCTCCCTTCGAGACGCTCCGGAGGGGCTGCTCATCCCCGGCTGTGCCAGCGGACAGGGGCATCTGGGACACGTTGCCCACAAAGGAAACCCCAAGGGCTGGCCGCACCCGAGGGGCAGGGAGCTGTGAGGAGCTGGAGAAGCAAAGTCTGAAAGCGGCCTTCACCCCAACGGGGTTCGCGGGCAACTCGCGGAGACGAAAGCAGAGCATATACATCACGTTGCTCCTTGAGACCGTGGATGATGACGCCAAAACAAATGGTGGAAAAGGGGGCGTCCGGGGGGCTCAGCGGTTGAGCATCTGCCTTCGGCCCAGGGCGTGACCCTGGAGACCCGGGATCGAGTCCCACATCGGGGTCCCCGCAGGGAGCCTGCCTCTCCCTCTGCCTGTGTCTCTGCCTCTCTCTCTCTCTGTGTCTCTCATGAATATATAAATTTCAAAAAATCATTAAAAAATGGTGGAAAGGCGGCAAGGGCTGGAGAAGGGGTGGGACGAGCTGGGTCTTGAACCGCGGGGAGGGTCTGACGGTGTTTTACGGCTCCATCCAAGCAGGGCAGGTAGCAAGGACTCCGTGCTCTTCGCCCCCAGCGAGGGCGGGGGCTCTCGGCTGCGACAGGCCACAGCGTCCGGGGGGCCCACCCGGGGGTTCCTCCCCAGCGTGTCCTTGCTGTGACTCGCGGGAACCATTGCCTGGGCCTCTCACTCGGGAACTACTTAAAGTAAAATGACTGCGTTTTATATGATGAATTTAATTCTTTTCTAATGAATTTTATCAGACTGCTCTTCTTAGCACATATTGCGATGCAGCAGCGCCGGACTATTTTCTAGCGTCAGAAAATAAATTAATTTAGGGCTTTTTTAATCACATTAAAACAATATTAAAACCCCAGCGTGCTTTTTCGCGAGCCCCTTCGCTGGAGCCCACCGCGCAGTCTCCGTGGCAGCCCCGTGGCGGAATGTGCGCCCGCCCGGCCCCCGTGCCCCGTGCCCCGCGCTCCCCTACCTGCCGATCTGCGGGCTGTCACCGATGGTGCGTGTGCAGCGGGAACAGGGAGGTTAGCTCCTTGAGGCACGTGCTCCAGAGTCAAAGGTGTCATTCCCGGCGCGGCAGGGCCGCGATGATACATCTGCTCTCTGGTCTGTGACACTCGCCGCCCTGTCCCCAGCCTGTCCTCCCGCCCCCCCGGACGCTGACGCCTGTCATCTTGTTAGGAGGCTCTGCAGAAAGCCGGGCTCACCCCTGACACGGCGGAAATGAGTCGGGGCTTCCGAGTCGGTGCCATTAGATGCCCTGCACGCGGCGGGCCTGGCGCGGCCGCCCCGACTCAGGGAAGCCTGCCTACGTGCCCGGGGGTGTGGGCGAGGGGTGGCCATGGCCGCGGGGCCTCCAGGGCTGGGCACCTGCCTTAACTGCAAGTGGAGAACCTGCTCTGAAGGCTCTCTTGCCTCTGAGCTGGTCTGCTTTGCAAGCCTCCTCCTCTCGGGGTGGATTGGCCGTCAGCCTGTGGCCAGGCCCCTCCTTACGTGGGGACAGCCGGGGACGGCGCGGGGGGCGGGGGGCAATATTTAATAGGCGATATGCAGATGGCGGCAAGGCTGGCATTCAAAAGGCAGAAAGAAGGGGCGTGGGGGTGGCTCACTTGGGGACGCATCTGCCTTCAGCTCAGGTCATGGTCTTGGGGTCCCGGGATGGAGCCCCAAGTAGGGCTCCCTGCTCCGCTGCAAGTCCACTTGCTTCTCCCTCTGCCCCTGTGTTCTCTCTCTCTCTCTCTGTCAAGTAAATACATAAGTCTTAAAAAAAAAGGGGGGGATCCCTGGGTGGCTCAGCAGTTTGGCACCTGCCTTCAGCCCAGGGCATGATCCTGGGGTCCTGGGATCGAGTCCTGCGTCAGGCTCCCTGCATGGAGACTCTTTCTCCCTCTGCTTGTGTCTCTGCCTCTCTCTCTCTGTGTGTGTCTATCATGAATAAATAAATAAAATCTTTTAAAAAAGGACGCCAAACGACATTCCCGTGGTCTCCCAGCGGCATGGCTTGGCCACCGTCGGCCGACCGGACCCCAGACGCCGTCGTGTTCTGCAAAGTAGAAAACACCTAGAGGTCAGCGTGGTCTGGAGCCCAGGACCGGTGCCGGATGGTTCCGGCTGGAAGGCGAGGTCGAGGCCGTGACCAGACCTCCCTGAGCCTCAGTTTACCTGCACAATGAGTAGGTGAGCAGAGCCTGCCCCAAGAGCTCCGGGGTCCGAAGGCGACGAGGTTCCAGGGACGTCAGGAGAAAGCATTCGTGTCCGAGGGGGGCCAGAGCTAGACCCTCCGCTAAAGCCACTGCCCTCGCAGCTCCCCGAGGCCACCGTCCTCGGTCTTCCTCCGGCTTCAGGGGCTCCTCTTCCCTGGTCTCTGCTGCGGGCCCTTCCTCCTCCGTCCACCCTCCTTGGGCTCCTCCGGGCTCAGTCCCGGCTTCCCCCCGTCCTGGGCCATCTCACCCTTTGTCGCCGGTGCTGTGCCCCTTGTCCGCGGGGGTCTCCCCGACACGAAGCTGCGCCCCTTCTCCCCCCAGAATTCCTTCCCTGAGGTTCCGTTGGACTTCTCCACCTGCACCCTTCACAGCATCGCGCCCAGGAGTGAGCTTGGAGCCCCGCTCCCCTCTGCGTGTCCTCCAGGCCACCAGGAATCCCTGCCACGTCTGTCTCCAGATACATCAGGGATCCCCCTTGCCTTCCATCCTCGCCCTTCTACGGTGGGGCCATCGTCTCCCCCCCGGGCTCGGTCACCGGAGCTGCAAGGCCCTCCTCCAAACCACTGTATACCCTTGAGCTTCGGGGAGCTCCTGAAGTGACAGAAAGGACCATATATTCATATATTCTCCTAATGCCTTTCGATGGTTTCCCATCCCCTTCCGATTAAACCCCAGGTACCCCCGGCCACACAGCCCAGAGCAATCAGGTCCCCAGCTGACCCCAGCTGACCCACGACCTCATCTCTCAGGCTCTGCTCCGACCCCAGGGGCCTTCTCACTGATCATTAACACTTCCAGCAACTTGATACCTCAGGGCCTTTGACTATGCAGTTCTCACCGCCTGGAGTAATTGATAAGCCCTCCTGTCACCCCCCCCACACACACGCGTGCACACACATGCACACACAAGGCCTCGCACGGCCAAAGCCTTCTCATTCATTAGATCTCATTTGAAATATCTTGTTCTCAAAAAGGCAGCGTATGACCATCCCCTTACATCTAGCTTAGTTTTTTTTTAAGATTTTATTTATTTATTCATGATAGAGAGAGAGAGAGAGAGAGAGAGGCAGAGACACAGGCAGAGGGAGAAGCAGGCTCCAGGGCAGGAGCTCGACGTGGGACTCGATCCCGGGTCCCCGGGTTCACGCCCTGGGCCGAAGGCAGGTGCTAAACCGCTGAGCCACCCGGGGATCCCCTCACATCTGGCTTATTACTCTAGTATTTCCTCTCTCGATCCTTTGCTTCTCAGCAGTTATTAAAAATTGTATGTGTTCAATTTCTTCATCTTTATTATTACTATTATTATTTTTTGGTCTGATTCTCTCACCAAAATGAGAACTCCAAGCGGTTAGACACCCGACCTGCCCTGTCCCACTCCTTTGTCCCTGCGCCCAGCCCAGAGAGGAGGTTCGGGACGTACTTCTCAAATCAATGAATGAGAAAAATAGAGAGATCTATAAAATGCATCCCTTTGGCCTGGGTTTGGGTGATCATGTGAACAGGTGTCCCTCCTGTTCAGCACAGGTTTCTTGCATCCAGTTAGTCATTTCTTAGGTGTGCCTGTTACGGATGGTAAGGCCTTAAGTGTCAGGAAAATACAACTTTACCAATTGCAAGGGGGACCGTTGAGAGATTTTTTTTTTTTTTTTAAACACCAGATCAGCGCCTCTGAGCTCTTGGACAAAGGCGGAGGTGATGCACACAAGTGTGGTCTACAGATGAGCCCTTGGAAATGAACTAGGGGTGGTGGAAGGGGAGGTGGGTGGGGGTGACTGGGTGACGGGCACTGAGGGGGGCCCTTGACGGGGTGAGCACTGGGTGTTATTCTGTATGTTGGCAAATTGAACACCAATAAAAATAAATTTATTAAAAAAAAAAAAAAGATGAGCCCTTGGGCGCCTCTTTCCAAACAGCAGAGTCACCTTCTGTCCTTGCCCCTGCCCCATGTGGACAGAGGGGGGGGTGTGCGCGCAGGTGCGTGTGCATGGATGCCGATGCTCTCTGATGGGTTGTCAATGATCTCATAACGCCGCATCTATAGAGCTCCTTTGGGAAGGTCAGAGATACGGGACTCCTGGGTGGCTCAGCGGTTTAGCACCTGCCTTTGGCCCAGGGCGTGATCCTGGAGTCCCGGCATCGAGTCCTGCGTCGGGCTCCCCGCATGGAGCCTGCTTCTCCCTCTGCCTGTGTCTCCGCCTCTCTCTCTCTTTCTGTGTCTCTCATGAATAAGTAAATAAAATCTTAAAAAAAAAAAAAAGGACAGAAATAAATCTAAGAGCTTTGCTAGCAAATGGTGCTAAGGGACACGTGGTTTTTGGAGATATGATCATCGGCATTTTATCTGCGGAGACCTGCAGATCTGGGTGCTTTTGAAGAGAAACGAGGTGGCAGGAAGACCCACACGGCCCTGACGCCATCAGCAAGAAGGACTGCATTTTGGAGCAGGCACCTTTGGGAGAGGCGCTCTCCGGCTATTTTACCTAAAAGTCACCACAAAGAAGCCGTTTTCACGTTGGCAACCCTGGACTGGACCGACCTCCACCCACCTTTCCACCTCCTTGGTTTTGGGGTAGTAAAAACACACGTGATCATTTCTCACCCCGGGGATCCTGATGCTAACGTATACAAATGAAAGAATTGACTCTGGGCCCGAAAATAAACAGATAATGCAACAATAACTGATAAACTGATAAATATCTATCACCGTCATATTTCAAGATTTCCCAGAGATATCTGAAGAGCACTTAATTGTTACTGAGTAATCAATTATTCAATTAACCTCCTTCTCATTGAATATATATTTGATACAACTTTTTTTTTTTTTGAAGCTTCAGCTTTAAAAGGTTCCTATCGATTGAAAGTTTCAAGGCCATATGGCCCGAGTATTGGATTTGTGCCGTCATGATCGACAGCGGAGGCTCGTAATCACGGGCAAATATTTCAGATGGTGCCAGTTCCCGTGATGAGGCTGCAACGGGGGCGCTCATTTTGCAGATACGTGGGTTTGTGCGCACGTGGTTATGTGTCACGGGCGCAAAAATCTCTGCTTCACGCATGCCCTCCCGCGGCCCTGTGCACACACGCCGCGGTGCCTGCTTCAATTAGTACGAACGTTGACCAAATAACAGGCCCCACTCCAGACGTGAGCCCACTGTTCCGGAGAGTAACTGCATCATCTCGGAGGCCACCTGGTGATTCGGTGATTCGAGTTCTGGGAGTCTCCTATTTAAATAAGATAAGAGGCTAGCAACGCTCTCCAGCGCAAAAATGGAATTGCGCGAAGCTTGGACTTGCAAGTTGGAAAAAAAAAAAAAACCGAAAAAACCATTTCAATGCAAGGGGAATCTTTTCCGCTCTGTTTTGTCCTCTTCGTCCTTTTTCTAGAATCTTCTTAGGCAACGTTCGTTTTGTATGAGCGGCCCTGACGGTGTCTCTTAATCCAGTGTTTCTTCTGATGGCAATTGCATGTGTGGGCGCGTGGAAGCGAGCAGCGGCCGTCCGTGGTGGTCTTGCGGGACGTGAGTCAGCGAATGCAAAGCAACGTTCAAGAAGTCTTGGGAGCGGGCTGCTGGGACGGGTTCGGGACCCATCCCTGGAAGCGTGAGGTCCCGTGAGCACCATGCACGACGGCCTTCTGGAGCCTTCTGGAGCCTTCTGGAGGCCAAGGAGGCAATTGGGATCGAACAGCCACAAAAACATGCATTTCCTTCCACTCAGCAATTCCACGTCTAGGAGCCCAGAGATGACCTGACGGGTGGGAAGATGCTGTTCTATAAGGTTAGTCGTCGACCCCGCCCGCATCGTGGGGAGAACTTAGAAGGCAAGCCACGTGCCCTCGACCCAGGATAAAATTAAATAAATGAGGTGCCTCCCCATGAAGGAGCACCATGTAGCCATAAAATTATATTGCGGAGGAATAATTAACGATGTGGAGCAATATTGACAGTACCTGTAACATTTAGTGAAAAGCTATATCCGAAGCATAAATTTTGTGAAAACACGTTACATAGTTATGCACAGAGAGGAAGAAGAAGAAGAAGAAAAAAAAAAGAGGAATGAATTTGCCTTCAGAAGGCCCAGGGGTCGTTTCCAGGTATTGAGGTGATGGGAGCACATTCGTCATCCTGTCTTTACGCTTTTTCTTTATTTTCCGAGCCTCCTATACGTTTTCATGACCGAGGCCCCCGAAGATCTGGAGAATTAGCATCGTTCCAGCAGCTCAGAGCTCGAAATGATGGGACGCACCAAAGTTTCTCGAGAAGTGCCTCGCGACCGTGGGCCGCCTCTCCACCCCACCTGGCAGCCCGTCCCCCCGCCCGCCCGCCGGCCTCTCCCCGCGGCCTGTTCGCAGAGGCCACAGCGCCCGAGCCCGGGGTGCCGGCCCGGGCACCCCCCGGCCCCCGCCCGCCCCAGAACGCGGTCGTCATCAAGATATTAGCAAAGAGTTTCTGTCCTGGAAAATACCACAAACAGGCTCGGTTTGACCTCCTTAATGCAGGAGCACTTTAGTAATCTGCGCCTAATGATTTTTTACATTAAGCCCCAGCTTGTGTTGGGCTCTTGTGAGGCACAGTAATTTAAGAACAGTCATTTTGCACATTCCGATCCCATTATGTTACATTGTTACTGAATAAAGACTGGTATTATGTTGCTCCCATAAAGGGCAGAAGTGGCCTGAATTTTATCTGCTGAACGAATCAATCTGGATTATGTCAGCTGAAAAGAATTGCAGACTGCAGTGTCTCCCGCAGATGGGGGTGGGGGGAGGGGTCCCGGGTTGGGTCTGGGTTTTTTTTTTTTTTAATTATTATTATTTTTTTTAAGGTATCTGTTCGTTCTGAATACATGAGCTGAGATAATACCTGGTGGTGACTGAAAAGTAGTTTTTTTTTTTCCCCTGTCTTTTATTTTCTCAATGAGGACTGTACCAATTATCATTTCAACATAACGTATTAGGGGATCCGTGGGGAACTGCGAGCCATTTCCCCGCTAATGCCGCGCTGTCTTTAAGCCGCGCTGCCGGTTGGAGCTGTGGGAAAAAGGTGCAGCAAATAATGAGGGAGGCAGAGGGTGGGGCTTGGCAAGGGATGTGAACGATTCATCAGCGACTCAACGAGGACGGTGGAAAAGAAGAGGGCCAAGTGTTTGTTCCTTTCTTTTTCTCTTTTTCTCTTTCTTTTTTCTTTCCTTCCTTCCTTCCTTCCTTTCTTTTCTTTCTCTCTTTCTTTCTTTTTCCTCTTTCTTTCTTCTTTCTTTCTTTCTTTCTTTCTTTCTCCTTTCTCTTTTTCCTTTTTTCTTTCTTTTTCTTTCTCTTTCTCTTTCTTTTCTTTCTCTTCTTTCTTTCTTCTTTCTTTCTTTCTTTCTTTCTTTCTTTCTTTTTCTTCTTCCTTCCTTCCTTCCTTTCCTTTCCTTTTCTTTCTCTCTTTCTCTTGTTTCTTTCTTTCTCTCTTTCTTTCTTTCTTTCTCCTTCCTTCTTTCCTTTCTTTTCTTTCACTTTTTTTCTTTCTTTCTCCTCATTCTCTTTCTTTCTTCTTTCTTTTTTCCTTTTTTCTTTCTTTTTTCTTTATCTTCTTTCTCTTTATTTCTTTTCTTTTCTTTCTCTTTCTCTTCTTTCTTTCTCTTCTTTCTTTCTTTCTTTTTCTCCTTCCTTCCTTCCTTTCCTTTCTTTCTCTTTCTTTCTTTTCTCTATTTCTCTTTTCTTTCTTTCTTTCTTCTTCTTCCTTCTTTCTTTCCTTTCTCTTTTTATTCCTTTTTCCTCTTTCTCTTTCTTCTTTCTTTCTCTTTTTCCTTCTCTTCTTTTTCTTTCTCTCTTCCTCCTTCCTTCCTTTCTTCCTTTCTTTTTCTTTTCTTTCTTTCCTTCCTTCCTTTCTTTTTCTTTCTCTTTCTCTTTCTTTTCTCTCTTTCTTTCTTTCTTTCTTTCTTCTCCTTCCTTCTTTCCTTTCTCTTTTTATTCCTTTTTCCTCTTTCTATTTTTTCTTTCTTTCTTTCTTCTTTCTTTCTTTCTTTCTTTCTTTCTTTCTTTCTTTCTTTCTTTCCTTTCTCTCTTCTCCTTCTTTCCTTCCTTCCTTCCTTCCTTCCTTCCTTCCTTCCTTCCTCTCTTTCTTTCCTTTCTTTCTGAAGTCATTTCCCCCAGTAGTTGGAGGGCTGTGGTGCCGATGGGGACGCATTTAACCCACCTTTGTCCTGCGTCTCCCTGAGCAGATTTTAAACTTCCTGAAATCAGCCAGGGCTTCCCCCTTTGAAATGGATAGTGCACATTTAAACAGTGGGCATTCTGTAGCAATCAGTTTAAGAAAACAGTGTCTAATTTCCTGTCCGTTCGTGCAAATTTCTTAGCATGTGGTACTGTCATTTAATATCTAAGGACAGTAATGCTCTGCTTTGACTTAGGGGAAGGCAGACAAATCCTCTGCGTGAAATAATTTGTGTGATCTTTGAACTGACCGTGAATAAAATCAAGCTCTTACTATGCGCCCTTATTTATATGGTACAGAAAAACCTTTGAAACCCAAAACGCTTCAGGATGTGGTGTATGTATCCAGTAAGTTGCCTGAAATAACATAACTCCGTTGCGTTTTAGAAGCTCCCCCCCACACGCAATCCTGCAGCCACCATTATGCAACCCCTTCCAAATATTTACCTTAGAAATGAATAGGCTTTTCTAATATTATTGTGCTCAGAGTTGCTAAATTTCCATTCAGCAGTCCTAATTCCACCATCTGCAAAGTTCTAGATTTTATAATACTTATAAGCTGTTTCTAATCTATTTTTACTGCCTTGTTCTGTCCTGAAATGTCAAAGAGTGCAGAATAGGTCTCGGAATTAACATGACAGTTAAGAAACTTGGCAAGGTTTTACAGCAGATTGTGACATTAACAAAATACAAAGGAGAATGGAGAAATTAACATTAATGTATGCTTGCAGACACCATAAAAATCTATATGTCCATGATCAGGGAATTAAAAAATAGGCATGTTTTTAGGATGATGCTATTAAAGACAGATCTTTACTATGAAAAGAAATTTCCATATGAAAAGCAACTTACTAAAAGTAATGCCGTAATCCCCTCTCTGGAATGAACAACAGGTTTATGGTCCTAGGTCAAGTAGGCATATGGCTGTCTCCGGTTGCCAATTTTTTTTTTTTCCTCCCTAGGCTTCTTTAATCTGTGATAAAACTGCTTTGAAAGCACTAATAGCATTTTTTTCACAGCTGTGGAGAAGATCATATGATCGATGTACCTAGAAGGGGGATCATTTGTTTAGATTCACAGATTGAAAAAATAAATCACTTAAAGCCCACTTTTAATGTCATCATGGGAAGGTTTCAAACAGTGCTATCTGAAGGAATTCATCTCTCTCTCCCCCCTCTCCCCCCTCCCTCGCTCCCTCCCTCTCTCCCTCTCTCCCTCTCTCTCAGCAGCTGCTGGAATCTGCTGGTCCTGCTATTCCTTGGTGATTGTACTTGTGTACACTGTAATAAACCCGACCTTGGGCTGCCGTTCGAGGAACACTCTTGTGTTTTAGGAACGTGGACTCTCGGCTTTTGAACCACGCTGGGCAGCTTCCTAGAAGCCAGGTGCATGCATGTGCGTGTGTGTGCGTGTGCGTGTGCGTGTGCGTGCAGACTCTGATCTGATCACTGGGCCCAGGCGCCCGGCTCCACTCTGTGTGACCTCAGGCCAGGTCCTTACCTTCTTTCTCTGAGTCCCGCGTAATCTCATCTAAAAACGGGGGGAATGCAAGTTCCTCCACGCGTGGTTGCTTTAAAACAGTATCTGTGTATACATGCGGCCTGCAGCACGTCCTAAGTTGGGTCTAGGTGGTTGTTTTCGTTTAATAAAGAGCAGGAAAACTCAGTGAGTACGGGGTGCTGGGAATACAAGCTGGATCTCTGAACACGCTCTGTTCCCGTGGACCCGTCGTGGCTGCCATCCAAGAGCACATTTTGTCATAAAAATCTTCAGATCCTGTGCGTGGTCCTGATGCCTCGCGGCTGGGAGGGCCCACCCAGGCCTGCTGCTGGCCCGGTTCTGGGGCCTGCCAGCTTCTCCTTTCACCAGTCCAGGCCTCCGTTTATCTGTCTGTGAATAGGGCCAGGTCTAACCCCCGTGCCTCCTGGGGGTTCTGGGAGAGCAAGAAGGAGACCTAACCAACAGGAAACCCTTTGGCTGTAAAAAACCATATCCAACAAAAAATAAGAGAAAAGGTTTAAAGAACAACACGCAGTCGTGCATTATTTTACCAGCCGTCCCGCAGACCTTTCCCTGTTGCTGTCTGCAGGCAGCGGCCCGGGGCCAGGGCAGGTCACTCAGGCTTAGGCCAAGGCATGAGAAACAAGGCCCCGTCCAGGAGGAGCCCCCAGCCTGCCTGCCCTGCCCTGCCCCTGCCCCCTGCCTGGCCTCCAGTTCCCAGGGCCACCCCCTTGCTGGTTTCCCAGGGGCCATGTGGCTGGCCCAGGAAGGCAGCACTGGGTAAACTCTGGGATCCACCTGGAGACTCTTTATCCTGCAGGATGGTGGTCGCAGGTCGTCCCCAGGTCAAGGAGCCGTGCCAGGTTTCCTGCACCTGGAGGAGCGCACCCCAGCACAGCTGGTGGGGAGGCAGCAGCAGAGAGGAGAGCTTGGGGCCCAGGCCTTTGGGGCAATCCCAGGCAGCAGGGAAAGAGGGTTCACCGGCCAGGGCACAGGACATGCCACAGACACGCGTGGGGTGCGAGCTCCCTGGGTCACCTGCGGTCCCGTCGGGGAGTCGGCCCTGCACCCCCGCACCATCACCTAGCAGGGACGCCCCAGTTCTGCACCTGCTCGAGGCCTCCCCTCCGGGGCTCAGGGCCCGGGATTGGGTCCTTTCCCAGGCGCGCGCCCTTCTCTTCCTCCCTCCCCTCCTCTTGGCCGGCTCCTCCTCGGGGTGCTCTCACCTCCTTCCACCAGCAGATGGCGGCGTCCGCGTAGCAATGAGACCCTCCTGTCCTTTGGGCTGAGATGCCCGGGAATCCGCCTCCCATCCCACCTGGCTCTGAACCTGAACCTGATGGGGGCGGTGGGGGGCGGTGGGCGCCGTGGGGGGCCTTGGAAGAGGCCTGTGCCGGGGTGGGGTGGGGCGGGGGGCACAGAGGCCCTGGGACCTCACACTTGGGGTGACGGGGAGCTGGAGATACCACCTGTCTGGTCCCCGGCCTCAGAGCTGGGGCCCAGGGATGTTTTAGTTTTTTCATTGGTTAAAAGATAGTAAAATAATAAAATAAAATAAAATAAAATAAAATAAAATAAAATAAAATAAAATAAAATAAAATAATAAATAAAATAAAACAGAATAAAATAAAATAATAAAATAATAAAATAAAATAATAAAATAAATAAATAAAATGAAATAAAATAAAATAATAAAATGAAATAAAATAAAATAAAAACAGAATAAAATAATAAAGCAAAATAATAAAATAAAATAAACAAAATAAAAGAAAATAATATAAAATAGAATAGAATGTAATAAAATAAAACAGAATAAAATAAAATAAAAAATAAATAAAATAAAATAATAAAATAAACAAAATAAATAAAATAATTTAAAATAAAACAGAATAAAATAAAATAAAATAATAAATAAAATAAACAAAATAAAATAAATAAAAAATATAAAATAGAATAGAATAAAATAAAATAAAATAAAATAAAATGAAATAAAACTTGCCTACATTTGAAGTCCAAAACATTTAACAGAGCATCACAGGCTATCTCTGAAGAAGTCGGAAGATGTGATGACACCAGCCTCGGGTTGGTGCCCTGAACACAAGGGCGGGATGCCAGGGGCCCCCGTCCCTCTGGGCGGTTCCGGCACTCGTGGTCCTGCCCACTACGTCCCGCGCCGCAGCCTGTCCCGGGAGTTGGGGACCTCACAACCGATGCTTCCCTCGTGAGTGTCTTGTGAGGTCATAGCAGCATCTACCGAGGGCTGGTGGTGTTTCCGGCCCCTCCTGGAGTCTGCCCCTCGGAGTTCGGCACCTGCCCCACAGCGACTTGCTTATCCCTTGGGACAGGTGTCATTACCCCCGTTTCATGGCAGGGAGACAGGTCCAGAGGGGCTGTCGCTGGCCCGGGAGCAGGACTTGATTGCAGGTGCGCCTGGGTGGAAGGGCCAGCTCATGGCACGGCCTGGCTGCCCCCGGGCTGTGTGGGCCCCCTTCTGACCTCCAGGAGCCCTCTGCTTGGCTTTCCTGCCCCCCTGGGTCCATCAGCCCTGGAGGCGTGGGCAAGGCCTGCCTGGGCAGGTGGGTGGTTGGGGGACCTCAGACGACAAAGCCCACCTCCCCCACTCTCCCCCGTAGGCCTGGATTCCAGCTTAACTGACGTAGCTGAAAAATACTGCATATAAAGCAATGCAAGGAGACTAACTTTTAGTAAGTTTTTGCTTTTGTTTTAAATAATACAACATAAGGCCCTTTCACATTCTCAGGTTCCCAGACTAGATGGACGCCCAGCTGCTCCGGAGCCCCGGGCGTGTCAGGTTATCTTCGGGCACCGAGTGACGCTCGAACACCTGTCAGCCCCCGCGGTAGGGCGGTGGCAGCATGTCCCGTAACGGGAGGCGGCACGTCCGGCCCTAGTCCCCAGCGTCCTACCGTGTGCTGCAACCATGCTCTGGGCCTGCCAGGCGTCCCGTATCTAGGAAGAATGAATTATCCTCGCCCTCCTTCCACACCGGGGGAAATGCAGGCTCAGAGAGGGTGGCTAACTTGCCTAAGGTCACACGGCCGGCCGGCAGCGCAGTCGGACCTGAAGCCGGTCTAGAGGGCTCCATCACTTCAAAGCATTTCATTTCCACGAGCAAGTAGTTTGCCTCGGAAGTGACTGCGACGCTCTTTAGAGCACTAGCTGTCTGGATCCCTCTTGGATGCTAAACAGTATTAGGGGAAAAAAATCAATTTAATTCTTTGGTTCACTGGAATGGTCTTGGCCATGTTGTCTCTCTCTCTCTCTCTCTCTCTCTCTCTCTCTCTCTCTCCAGGGAGAACGTTTTTGCAGAATTAGAACGTTGCCCTAGAGATTCCCCCCCTTGCTTTGCTGAGGCCCCCTCGAGTGGCAGCTCCTGACCTTAAATGAGGATCTGAGCAGCTCTCCTGGGGTTGGGGTTGGGGTGGGGGGTGCACAGGGCTTGACTCTCCTTTTGCGTACAGATGCTTCCTGCATCCCTGGGGCGATCGTGGATCCCTTCTCGACTTTTCTCCCCAATGTGCTGCATAACCCTGGCCCGACCAGTCTATGGTCACTTCTTGGTGTGTATGGGTGAGGGGTCCCCCCTGAGGAGGTCCCTGGGGGCTTCCACCTAGGACCCTGGGGCCTCAGGAGGATAAACCTTGGCATCCAGGCCCCCGTCAGGATGGGCCGGCCCATGTCCTCGCATTACGGTTCCCCTGAATCCGTGCTGGGGCCTAGAGGCCTCTTTTGCTGCATCTGTTCTCAGGCTCTGTGCGTGTCCCTTGCAAACGGAATCACAGCCGGCGCGCCCGCTTCCTGGCCGTGTGAGGGAGCAGCATGGGAGGACCCCAGTTCCTAACCCCCGAGGGAGCCCTGAGCATTGTCACGGGGGCTCCCCACATGCCCACAGACTCTAGCTCCTCCAACTCAGCTCACTTTTCTGTGGCCTCCCGCTGGCGCAGAATGCAAGACATCTGCAGAGCTTCCATTTAACTAAGACAAGGATCCCACTGCCTGTGTTCCAGAAGGAGCCAGGCCAGGACCCAGCCATACCCCGTCTGCAGCTCAGGGGATGTGGGCTCTGGATGGGCAGTAGGAGCACATGGTGCAGGGGCCCTCGATGCCCAGGCATCCTTCCACACATTCCGTGCCCTGGGGTTCCTGGTGTAGCAGGCCGGAGGCTTCTCGGGGCCCATCTCGATCCTTCCTGCGACGGGGGTGGAAGATCAGGGGGAGGAGGGCCCGGACTGTTACGCTGCGGTGATGCCCAGGGCGGCAGGGGCGTCCTATCCTGTTTTGGAGAAGAAATGCCACTGCCAGGCGTTGTGGAAAGTGCCTTCTGTCTGGTGGGTCCCCCCATTTCTGCTCCTCACTCACCTCCCAACCCGGGCGCCCGGCAGGCTGTGCTGTGCAGGTGCCTTCCGCGGACCCCCGGGGACGGGGACGGCTGGCACCTCGGGGCCCTTGGCTGCAGAAGGGCGGGCCCAGGTCCCTGACGGCCCCCGCCTGGGGAGGCTGCCCGGCCCCGCGTGGCGACCCAAGGACTCAGCCTCAGCGCCCGGGGGGTTGGGGGGGGGCCTGGGGCTGGAGGCCTGCGGCGGGGAGGGTCCCGGAGGGCCCTGGCTCCCCATCTCCCGCAGGCGCGCCGGGGTGTGGGCACGGCCACCAGAGGGCCCCCGAGGCTCGCGGAAGGCTCCCTCGGAACCTGGAAGGTGGTGGCGGGCTGCTCCCAGGGACAGGGCTCCCAGGTCACCGTGGTGGTGGCTCGGGTGGAGGGACGGCCGTGGAGTTGTTCCGCTCCTGAGAGAATTAAAGGAGAAAAGGCGTCGGGTTAATCCCTACGTCCAATTACATGGATTCACAGAGATGACGGGCCTCACCGCGGATCATCTCTTGCAGGTGAAGCTTGGGGGGACAGTTCGGGCAGGATACAGTTGCTCCTTCCTCTCCCAGGGGCCCTAAGCCCGGATCTGCGTCCACCAAGCTGGTGCCTCCTGCTCAGTCCTGCCCTGACCTGGACCCCAACACGGACCCCAACTTGGACCCCAACACGGACCCCAACCTGGGCTCTGACCTAGACCCTGGCCTTGTCCCTGACATGGTCCCTGGCCTAGACTCTGATGTGGACCCAGTGACCTGGAACCTGACCTGGGCCCTGACCTGAACCATGACCTGGGCCCCAACCTGGACCCTGACCTGGACCCCGACCTGGACCCTGACCTAGGCCCTGGCCTGGTCCCTGGCCTGGACCATGACCTGGAGCCTGACCTGGACCCTGGCCTGGACCCTGGCCTTGTCCCTGGCCTGAACCCCAACATGGACCCTGACCTGGATGGACCCTGGCCTGGTCCCTGGCCTGGACCCTGACCTGGATGGACCCTGGCCTGGTCCCTGGCCTGGACCCTGACCTGAACCCTGACCTGGACCCTGACCTGGGCCGTGACCTGGACCCTGACGTGGACCCTGACCTGGGCCCTGGCCTGATCCCTGTCCTGGACCCAGTGGCCTGGACCCTGACCTGGACCCTTTGTCCTGGACCCTGGCCTGGACCCTGACCTGGACCCTGTGGCCTCGGTGCAGGAGGCCACACCCACAATCGCATCCCTGTGGGCTCCAGTGTCTTCCTAGGACAGGGACGGAGGGCTTCTCGGGACTGGGGTGAGGCAGGTGAGAGGGAGGCGGGGTGCGGTCCGGGCTCAGGCTGCCTGGGGCCATCCCAGTAGGAAAAGCTACTACATTCCCTTGGGCCCAGGATTCTGCATGTTCAGATCCGCGGTTCCTGCTGCAGCGGTGGTAGGCATGTGGCATGCTGAGAAGTTGGCACTTTTCAGCACCGGCCGCCGCTGCCGTCACCATCACTGTCATGCTGGGCCTGCCCGTGGGATCTGGGGAGGTCCTGGGAGGGTGGCGGCCGCTGCTGTGCTGCTCACGGTGAGGCCGGAAGCGAGCTTTGTTTTTGGGGAGCATCATCCACACGTGGCCTCGTGAAGTCGTATCATGGGGACCGAGGCCTTCCCCTGGAGTGGCCCCTGGTTCAGGCTGGTGGCTGCAGCCCACCGGCACGTGGTGTAGGGAGGTAGCACCCGGCCGTGCTCCCTGGGGGGCTGGCTCGGGGCCTGGCACGGAGGAGTTGACTGGATGCCTGACTCCCGGTTGCCGTCGGGGGAGTCCGGCCTGCCTATCCTGCGCCCCTCTTCCCTGGGGTCCCGCCCGCCCCCCCGCCCGCCCTCCCCGCCCCCGCCTGCAGGCTTCGCTCACTCATCCGTGACTCAGTCACTCCACACACGGGGGCCCGGGCCACGACAGGCCCTGGGGAAACGAGGAGGAGCGAGCGGTTATTCCCGGCCCGACGGAGATGGCCGCGGCGGGCAGGGCGCGTGTGTGGGAGATGTGCACTTAGGCCTGGAACTGGGGAGGGGGTCGAGGAAGGTTCCCGAAGGAAGCGGCCAGTCTGGGTCCTGGAGGAAGGAGCTGGGTGACAGTGACAGAGACGGGGGGCTTCACGACGGAGGGAAGAGCAAGCGAGGATCCAGGAGCGAGGTCGGCCGGCCAGGGGGTTGGAAGCAGGGTGTGTCCTGGAGCTGATGCATGAGGGCGGCTTAGGGGGCGCAGGCAGGCACGAGGGACACGGCTGCGGAGAGGGGGAGGCCGGGTCGCGGAGGCCTCGGCAGCCTGGGGAGGAGACCGTGACGGCCTTGCCCGAGGGGCTCCGGGTTGCGGAAGGCAGGGCGGGGATACCCGGGGGGGTGGGCAGGAGAGGGAGGTGGGCACCGACTGGAGGAGGCAGCTCCTCCTCGGGGAACGGAAGGCAGGAGGGGCGCATGTCGGCCGCGACATCGGGGTTCACGGGGTAGAAACAGATGGTCAAGGAGACGGTTGCTGTGGCGAGGAACACCCAGCTGAGAGCACCCCTCCGGGGCCGATGCAGCAGGAGAGAGCCCGGGGAGGCCCCGTGGGCCGGGGACGGGCCAGCCTCCAGCCGTCGGGACAGCCTCCCCACAACCTGCCCAGAACCTTCCGTGTGGGCCGGAATCCAAACAGTGAGGTCAACACCCTGAGACCCCCGCCCTGGCAGCCAGAGCCACACCGTCCGCTAGGCCATCCGGGCCTTCACCTGGGTTGGGAATATTTCATGGACACGAGATCGGGGACGTGGCCAGAGATATGGACGTCGACGGCAGAAGTCACCTCTCCTGATGCGGCCATCCAGGGCTTCCGACCAGCCGCGGCCTGTAGGCGCCTTCGTCCCTGGAGGCGTCTGCGGGTCGGCAGAGGTCATGACTGCCCTGAAGACGGGCAGACTCGGGTTACTGTGCCCGGGCCTCCCAAGTTTTACCCCCCACTCAAAATATTTTATGCAATAATGTGCGTGCTTGGAAGAGTACGATGAACTGCACAGACGCTGAAAGGATTTTGACGGCTGGCCTGGTCGGCAAGGTGCATTTGGGATATTACTTCTATAGAAAAGGAGCATTTTATGATCCACAGAGAAATCAGGGTCACAGCTGAGAGATACGGGCTCCCCAGGCCGCACCTTATTCACGAGGATCTTTTAGTCCTGGCTCTGAGTCCTGAACTTGAGGATCGGTGAGTGGATGAGAAGGCCTGGTTGAAAACCAACAAGCTAGAAAACAATCAAAACCCACTCCCGCCTATTACTTCTGTGTAATCCACCCGGTCCTTCGCTTGGATTTATTTTATTTTATTTTATTTTTTTATTTTTATTTTTATTTTTATTTTTTTATTTTTTTGCAGAATGTGACCTGAGACGTGGGTTGTTTTCTCAGGAGAGGATCCCAGGAAGTAGCAGGCGGGGTGGGGACGGGAGACAGGAAAGAGAGGAGCCTGAGGGACGCGTGAGCCCCAGAGAAGGGTGCTGCTGTGGGGAGTGGGGTCTCCATCGTCCTGGGGCCCCCCAGAAACCCGTGAGGGGCATGTCTCAGCGCTGATCAGTGAGGCCTAAGGACGCTGGCACATTTATAAAGCAACGCTCCCCATTGCCTGGGTTAGTGGACCCTCTGGCACCTCCATCCAAGGTGCCACGTGGCCAGAGAACCCTCAGAGACCCTGGGAACCTTGGGTCTGCGGGGTGGCCCCCCGTGTCTGAACGCGTGGGAACGTACCCTCTGGATCCTCGGTTTCCTCGTCTGCACGGCCCGCGGTTCCCCACCTCCCGGGGCCCTCCCCGGACGCTGGGTGCAACCCGACCTCAGACGGCAGTGGAAGCTGAGCTCGGGGCCCGCCGTTTGGAGGCGCCACATGACACCCCTGCTGCTGCGTGGGCTTCCTCTTCAGACGCGAGTACCCCCCCTTGGGTTCATCTTCAAATCGCGGTTCTCCTCTTCCCGGGACGTTTTATTTTTTTTATTTTTTTTATTTTTTTTATTTTTTTTATTTTTTGTTTTTTTTTTATTTTATTTTTTTGTTTGTTTGTTTTTTTTTTTTTCCCGGGACGTTTTAGATGTGCACACCAGGTCCTGAACGCATCCCAGGCGTCCTCCTTGGATCCTACAAGCTGCCGTGAGCTTCACCCTTGCAGCCTGGTCTCCTGCGCCGGGGCTGCCAGAGGGAGGCCCGACCGGCACGTTGGCCGCCAGCAGAGCGCCGCTGCCTCTGCTGCCCCGGCAAGTCCAAGATCAAAGGGAAGGGAAAGCAGATTCTCCACCAGCCTCATCAGCTTCGCCCGTGAGGCCCGGCGGCCCGGCCCCTGTGCCCGCCTCACCCTCCGCCTGCCCATCCTTACCCCCACCCGGTCGCTACCACCCAGCCAAACGCAAATGCGCCTCCCGATTTCAGGGTCCCGTGTTTAGGGCTAAAACACCCCGATGACCGCCGCGCAGCCCCTCTCTCCTACGTTGTCATTTTATGTTAATTGAATGCTCGTGTTAATCTAATAGAGTTTAGATTTATGTTGGGTTCTGTAGCGCGTCATATTTTAATCAATACACATTCCAACATTTAGATGGACGGATGGGAAAACCCGCTTCTTCTGTGCACTTGGGTTCCATCAGCTGTCAATAATTCCTAATTTGAATCCTTCAGACAGTCAGATTTATGGGTCCGAGTATATTGCATTCATCACAGAAATTAACTTTTGGGGGAAATGATGTGAAAGGTCACACAGCATCTCCAAGAGGCAGATATCGTGTTTCAGAGATGAAGCGCTCCGAGATATTTATCCTGGCGCGGCGGCCGGCTGGGTGGCAGCGGGAGGGAGGTTGGACGGGGTCCCGGTGTGGACCACCGTCGGGGGTGGCGCTCCTCGTAGCCTACGGCACCTCTCCGTCAAGGGGGGCCCCTTGGTCGTGCCCATGTGGCCCTGGGCGGCACTGTCCCAGGAGCTCCGTGGTCGGACCCCCGGGGATGCAGAGCGAGTGGGTTTCGAGTGTCAGGGAAAAGCAGATGCCGTCACTTCTTTTTTTTTTTTTTTTAAGATTTTATTTATTTATTCAAAGAGACACAGAGAGAGAGAGGCAGAGACACAGGCACCATACAGAGAGCCTGACGTAGGACTCGATCCTGGGTCTCCAGGATCACACCCTGGGCTGCAGGTGGCGCTAAACGGCTGCACCACTGGGGCTGCCCATATGCTGTCACTTCTGCTGGCTCTTTACTCACGAGCCTGAGTTAAAAACTCACGGGCCCGGGGTTGACCTGTAGTGTGGACGGATGGGTGCACGGGAGGGAAAGAAGCCAACGAACGGGGCTTTATGAAGCCCCCTGGGCACCCGGCACTTTGGGGTCTCTGGGTCCAATGCGGATCACGCCTTGAGTCACCCCAGCTCAGGGAGGTTGCATTTGCAAATTGCTGCCACCCCAGTGAGCATTGACTTGCAGCCTGTTGGCCAAGCACAACTCTGCAGCCAGGGCAAGAGTTGACAAAAGCCTCCGGGGAACGTCAGTGCTCGAAGGAGGCAGCTGTTGGCGTTCAGGCATGAGGGGCAGGAGGATGGGGCAGGTGCCCTCCAGCCGGACTCAGCGCCCAGGAGGAGAATGACTCGTGGCTGTCTGAGCAGACCCCTGGGTGCCGGGATGGGACCCAGCGCCCGCCGTCCTGTCTCGCCAAACCTTTCCCTCCTAAGAAACCGTCTCAGCTGAAGGTGCCTGGGAGGCTCTGCTTTATCCCCAGGTAACAGTCCAGGGCCTTGGGGGACTCAGTTCCCTTCCTACTTCCCCACTTGAGTTCCCATAGCTGCCTGAAGGGTGTTACCTATTGGTGTTGGAATCATTCGTCCCGCCTCTGGGGACCTGGATATGACATTGAGACTCTAGGTGGCATCAGATCCCTGCACAGAGCATCGTGGCAGGCCCAGCAGCAGCTCATCTTCAATTCTACAATGTCCTTAGGCAAATGGATTCGCCCTTGACTTTGCTAACTCAAGGATTCGTGGCACAGTGAACCTGGGGTCCCCCCGACGGACCCAAAGTAGGTCCTGTCGCCGGGTGGGTCGTGACAGAAAGCCATGCAGAGGGCCATCTGGTAGACCCAGACAGAGCTGGGCACCCTCTTGCCCGTGTTCTCTGCTTGAGACGTGTGTGTGTCACCACTTCAGAGGCCGAGACACCGAGCAGCCACTCTGGCCCCCAGGGGACGGACAGAGTGTTGTTTGGCTTCCCCGGTCGAGCTATTTGGCACCCTGATGACATGCGTCCGGGACTGTAGAGATGAGAGCCGTGCATGAGCTTCTCCGGTGAAGTGGGTGTTGGGTGGTGAGCTCCACCACCCATGTCCACTTGCTCTTCAACCCCGGGCGCTGAGAACCTCACAGCACCAAGGATCTCTGGAGCCAGTCCCTTCCGGGCTCACAGGAAACGGCTTCCTCGTCTCTACTGTGCCTCCACATGAATGTGAGGCCTAGTGTGTGAGATCCCGCGCATGCTCAGTGGGGCGGCCCGGCGGCTTGCGGGTGTGTAAATAATGTGGCTTTCGCTCCGCAAGTGCAAGTTCGCCGTGTGCACCGAGTGCTGGGAGGTCACACGCCCACCAGGAGAGGGGAGCCTTTCCGTTATTTGGGGACATATCTGCATTTGCAAAAAATCCATTATAACCCCATTGTTGTTGGAGATGCAGTTAATAAATGAAGGTAGCACGAAATATGATTTTAAATCAGTTTAATAAAATTATTCAAGTAGATTTTAAATCATTTTTACAGTTGATTTAACATTTGTGACTGGTTTATAGATTATGATATAGGACGGTGTTTGCATCTTTGCAATTTTATTCCAATTTAGAAACAGTACAAATATTAATTTTTGCTTCAATAATGGAGCCTTTGAGAATTAAACTTGTCTTTTCTCAACGCATACTTTATGAAAATGATTTTAATATGATTTTTAATATATTTTTGAGGAACTTCTTGCAGGGAAACCCTTTGAACAAGGACCTACGTGGAAATATCTTCCGAAAAGTTTCTTTTGAGACAAAAGTGAACCGACAGTTTCTAGGAAACTAGGGTTGTTTCTTTGGGATAAATGACCTGATGCTTTTTTTTTTTTTTTTTTTTTGTAACAACCGAAGAAAGTTCTGAAGCTTCTAGAAATGGTTTCTTAAGTATTATGAGCCCGAATGAAAGTAAACCTTGATGTATGGCCAATGGGTGGCTGGGATCACTTGGGGGCAGGGTGGGGCTGGACCTATGGGGAAACCAGACAACTGGTGGACGCGCCCGCGGAGTTTGGGGCCAGCTTCTGACTGTGCAGTTACCTTGGTTACCTAAGGTCTGGGTTTATTTTTTATTTTTTTATTTTTTTATTTTTTTATTTTTTTTAAGGCCTGGGTTTAGTAGTTGTGGTCTCAAGAGCCAGGTGACCAACCTGCGGGTACAGCTGTGGAACACATCTCAGGCTGCAGGGACAGGACCCTGGTCACTCACCTCCCTGGCTACACGCAACCATCTGCTACGTGCACTGGGCTGCGGCCACGGCTCCTCCCCACGGTTTTGGGGGAGGTCATCTGTTGCCGTGCACGGTGGGACGTGGCTCTGGGGTTAGAGCCTCGGTGGGGACGGCTTCCCTGGGGAGCAGAAGCAGCAGCAACAGCACAGCCACCTCCTCCAGTGGTGTCGGGTCTGACCCTCAGAGACCACAGAGAGACATCGAAGGCACCTTTGTGAGTTGTAGGTGACTAGAGATGGAGACATCCAAGGGCTCCCATCATTTGTAAATTCTGTCTCCTCTGGCACCAAAAATCCCCCTGAAAAGCCCCTTCAGAGCGCTGGCACACAGCCCAGATCCAAGGGCGTACGGCCACCCATCCTGGCATCGGGGCATCTGCTGAGTCCTGCATGGGGAAGAATGAGGCCTCCGTGGCCCCTCTCCTGCAGGGAGCAGGGCTCTCTGACAGGCGCAGGTGGGTGGGCCC
Source organism: Vulpes vulpes (assembly GCF_048418805.1). NCBI lineage: Eukaryota > Metazoa > Chordata > Mammalia > Carnivora > Canidae > Vulpes > Vulpes vulpes. The sequence continues at coordinate 1,711,129 of NC_132780.1, forward strand.
AGGGGTTACCCTGGAGCCCCAAGCTCCCTTCCCTGGGCGTGGAAGAGGCAGCGTGTAGAGACTCCTCTCCGACAGCCGAGAGAGCATCAAGAGCTGGAGTGTCCAATGGGAGTTCATATTTAAGAAAGGAAATGTGTCGAGAGGGCAGGAGGCGAGAAATCAGAGTGTGAGGCCGGGAACAGGGCACCTAGAGATACCCCCCAATTGCAAGGAGAGGCAGGGGGAGGCGTCTGCAGGGCCTGTGGGAAGCCCCAAGGGGATCCACAGCTGTCTCCCCCCAAAGGCTGGGCCCGTTTATGGTAATCAGTGGGACGTGGGGGCAGGGCCGGTCCCCGGGGGCTGAGGGACCCTGGCAGGGGGCAGCAGTCTCACGACCTGCAGCGTCTCCCTCCCAAGGCCTCCCGCGATGAGCGCAGAGGCCGGCAGGGCTGAGAGGAAAGGAGGTCCAGCTCCGCCGCTGGCCCGGGCAGAGATGCGCAGAGGGGCTGCGGCCCCGACTGGCCCATCATACGCGGCGTCACCTCCCGGGAACCAGCCAGCGGTCCCAGCCCAGTGCTCGGCCCGGAGCCCTGGCGACAGATGCCGTGGGAACTGGAGACCAGAGGAAGGCCTGGGCTTTTCAAGCTGCAAACCCCGAGCAGAGGTGCACCCCCAGCCTCTGCGCTGGCTGCTGGGCCCTTGGGACCAGGCCGGTGATGCCGGGGCGAGGGCAGGGCTGCGGGTCCCCTTCCCCAACCAGGGGGTCTTCTGCTCGGGAGGTGGGGAAACCGCAGAGGAGCTGGGGTGTCAGCATCAGAGGCTCTGGTGGGCCTAACTTCGGGAGCTGCTCCTGGCTTCCTGGGAACCTCCTGGCCTCCCCCCAGACCTCCCCCCGCCCCGCCGCGTACCCTTCCTGCTTCGGTTTATTTTGGCTTTCTGCCGTCTTCAGTCAGAAGTAGAGGGAGGAGCACTTTGTGGCTGCGAGGAGTCCAGGGGCCGCCGGGGCGCCCCCCCAGCCCTCTCCAGCACAGGGCCAGCTGGGGTCCGAGCGGCCCCCTTTGGCGGCGACAGGTGAGGTAGCCTCGGGCGGGAGGGAGGACGGAGTGGCCGCAGAGCCCTGAATCCCGCGGCTGCACAGCTGTGCGGGTTGGTGCAATAAAGGCGCAGGATTCCCTTTATCTGGGCACCAGCCTGATTTTTTTAGTTTTGAAGGTTAATCCATCCGCGAGGTGGATCATCAATGGCTCCTTCCCCTTAAGCAGGGTTCCACAGTGGCCTGAGCAGGGGGCAGTCGTGGCGCCTGCAGCCAGACTGTGGAGGCGAGGCCCAGGGCTGCAAAGGCAGGGGAGGGGAGGGACAGACGACGGGTGTTGTTGGCTGCAGCTGCAACGTGACCTGCTGGCCGGACCCCAGGAGACCTTTGGGATGCGAGTCACCGGCATTGGCACCAGGGCCAAAGCCCACAAAGTCACTGTGGGTGCCCGGCACAGTGGGAGGGTGCTGAGGGCTGTGTGACTCCATCAAAAGCTGCCCCCAGGACCTCTCTGGGGCATCTGTCCTGCACAGAGGAGCTGCCTGGGGTGCTGGGGACAGGCAGGGCAGGACAGGTAGGGCAGCCGCTGGGGGCCGGGGCGGTGACTCAGGTGGCCCCCGCTCGGTGCCCCGGAAGGCAGGTTACGGCAGGTGTGTGCTGGCTCCCAGCAGTCTGCGGACTCATCGGCTTGGCCCCCGCAGAGCCTCTGCAGGCCCGGAATTGGTAGTTAACATTTAAAACTCAAGGGATTTCACATAAAAAATATCTGCATTTCTGGCTCCTCTGGAAAATTTAGACCCTTGGCCTGTTTTTCTGCAAGGCAGGGGTTAGCCCTGAGCTGGGTGGCTGCTGCCCCTGAGACAGGGCTGGGGTCTCAGGGGGTCCCCGGGCTGCGTCCCCCCCCCCCCACACCGGACCAAGTAGGCAGGCCTGCAAGTCTCCGCGGCCTTGGGTCACCCGTGCACCGTCTCCACTGAGCATCCTGGCAAAGGCTGAGGGCTCTGGGGGGAGGCAGGGAGGGGCAGGGGCACAGGACAGGGCGGCGGCGATGGCCCAGCCAGGGTGGGGTCCGTCCGAGGAGATGCTGGCGGGTCTGGGAGGCCAGAGAGCACCGTCTGAGCTCCCCGGTCATGACAAGAACATCAGTGGACTACCCAGCCCGCCCCAAGCGCACCTCCACGCCCCCCAGACCCGTACAACTTCCCACGCTCTGCAACTTTTCCAAACCCTGGGGGCGGGGGGAGAAGCCTTGCTTGATCCGGGCTCCTGCGTGGATACGTGGACTGTTTCGGGGGCCGAGCCCCACGGAGTGGGCAGCAGGGTCGAAGCTGATAAACAGGCCGCGGTGGCAGGCCTGTGCGCTCCGTGGTGGAGGGAGCGCGGGAGGAGCAGTGCCTGCGTGCCCACAAGCATCGGGGAGGGCTTCCCGGAGGAGGCAAGCGGCTGGGCATCCCTAGCAGGAAGCGCAGTGAAAGAGGGAGCTCTGGGCACAAAGCACTGGAAATCCTTCCTGGGGGGCCCCGACCAACCGGCTTTGGCTGGAACACTAGCGTGGAAGCCCCCCGGGGACAGAGGGCCCTTCCTCCCAGCAATCAGGGCCGCACCCACCCAGCCCAGCGGCCCAGCACCCCAGTTCTTTCCTCCCTCTCTCCTTTCCTGCCGAGTGTCATGATTTGGATTCCAGGGAGGCGGCCTGCAGCCTGGTCTGCGGGGCGGGAGGGAGACTGGTGCAGACCAGCCTCAGCTCAGCTCAGCTGATGGGTCCTAATTACGGAGGAGCAGCAGCGGCTCCTTCCCCCGGTTCCCTTTCCACGCTCAAGTCTCTGGGAGCCCCCCACCCCCCACCCCGTGCCATCGCTGCCTGTGAGACAGAACAGCACCTCCGGAGTCCGTGAAGGTGTCAGCCCAGCCGACGGGGGATGCAACAGACGCTAATTGTGTCCCCAAGGAGGCTCCCTGAAGTTGGGGTCACTCCACTGTGTCTTTCCTAAGTGATTTGTGCATAATCGACGGTGCAAAAGGGAAGGAGGAAGGCAGGGCAGCCTCAGCAAGGCCGGGAGGCGGAGGGAGGGGAGAGGCCTCTGCCTCTGCGAGGGGATAGGGGAGCGGCTTGAGGGCCACCTGGGTGGAAAAGCCACCTCTTGGGATCCCCCAACCTTACCCTGTCGAGTCTCAGTCCCGGGCTCTTGAGCCCCCAAGGGCTGGGTTTGCACATGGCCATTCCCGCCGGCCCCGACGTCAAGCCCCCGTGTGCCGAGGACCCGGGCGCAGGTGAGCATTTTTCCAAGGTGGGAGTGACACACGGGGCATCCGATGTCCCCCTGGCATGGATTTCTCGCCCCCAATACACCTCCGTGCCGGTTGCCCGCGCGCACGCGGAGCGCAGGGTGACTCCCACAGGCGCGCATCTAGATTCTTGGTGGAGGACCAGCTCTCAGACGAAGCTGGCAAGGGATCCGGCTCCGACATGACACCCATCGCTTTGGAGCGATGCCTTCCCCGCCCCCACCCCGAGGGGCCGCCGTGCCAGTTGGGCGTGACTTTAGGGATCGCTGGCGGGGGGCACTTGGGGTCGGGAGCCTGCAGGGATGGGGTGCCGCTCCTTCCTCGCCCCCCGTCCCTGCCTCCCCTCGGGCTCCCAGAGGAAGAAAAGCCCGGGTGGGGGGTGCACGCGGGGTGCTGGGGGGTGGGTCCCCCGTCTCCCTGGCCCGCCACCCTCGGGGCAGCACCTCCAGCCCCTGAGATGCCCTCTCCGCGGGAGCCAAAAGAGTCACCTGTCTCTTTTTTTGGCACCGACACCCTCCTGAATGCCATGAGAAACCGGTGACCTTCACTCTGGTCTCCATGACGACAAGATGGTATATGTTTAATTAGTTGAGGCTTATTTTAGGACCAATTTTCTTTTATTTTAGGGCAATGCGAGCTATGATAACTGTAAGCATGTTTACGAGGCGCGCGAGGCTTAGCTGAAATGTGCCAACAATTCTAGTCAAACAGATGGTGACCCCTGATTCAACTTGCCCTCTCATTCAATTATTCAGCTGTATTTAATTTTCCTCCGGGTGACTCACATGCCACGCGGCTGCGCGTCCTCTAGGTGGCACGAGAGACCGGCGTTCGCGCGGCCAGGCCGGCTTGGAGGCCGGGTCTCGGGGAATCTCCCAGCCCGGCCTTGGCTGCAGAAGACGATAATGAATTTCAGCGTTGGAAACAATAGTTTCTGCCTAATATCAAATGATGTGAAAGGGTGGAGAAGAATTGGGTCAAATTGTATGTGATTTGGCCACGAGCTCTAAGTAATCTCCATCCTAATAAGAAATTCGAAAGACCTTCCAGGCTTAATATCCTCCCAAATAATTCGTTTGGAGTTCAAGGAGTATTACAGCGTTACAGTCGCCTTCTTTTTTTTTCTTTCTTTCTTTTTTTTTTTTTTTATAATTGTGGAAATCTTCTGTTTTCATTTTGAAAACCTCTGCTATTTAATTTTCAGGGGCTGCCAGCCCACCTAGGCTGGGGGCAGGAGGCAGAGCTGAGTGGACTCCTCTGCTTGTTTCCTCTCCACGTCTTTCACCTCCTTTCCTCCTGTCAGTACGTAGCACTGAGAGCTGAACACCCAACGTCCCAGGGAAGCGGAGAGGGAGGGCTCCGCTAAATAGCTTTGCAAAGATGCAATCTTCCTAACGAAGGAACTACAGAAGCAGGGGGCCGCAACCCAGGACCACCACCCACACTGGGGGTGGATGCCCCAGGACCTTTGAAGATGAAAAGGATCCACTCAGCAGTCGCCAACCCTCCTGCAGCCCGTCCCATGAATCCCGCAACCGGACGGGGCCCACATTCCAGTAGGATTCCCTGCCCCTGGACACAGCTCGGTTAATCGGACCAACCAGCTCGGATGCCATGCTTTCATTGCTGCCTCATTCAACCCAAGAATTCAAACCTTCAACACTGCTTTTTCTTTTTTCTTTTCTTCTTTTTTTTTTTTTTGGAGACATTAACACCACCTTGTAGCGCATCACATATGCATTTGCCCCCCAAGAGCATCTCACATTGGAAATCCTCTTGAAACGTTGTGTACCTTCCCCGTCCTGGATGTGACCAGACCACAAAGGGACCATGTGTTGAACCAAGACCAAGCGCCATCCGCACGTGCATAGAAGTATCGATGCACAGGCCGCTTCCGAAGACAATAAATCGAATTTCCGTGGATTCACGGGGGAGGCCTCGGTAAATACGTTCGTTGGCTCAATTCTTGCGGCCGCTTGAGGACACAGTCGTGGCGATGGGGAGGTTAAAACCATGCGCACGCCCTGTATTCCTGGAACTTCGTTTCCAGAGGCTTGGCCTGGGCTTGCTTCCGAGCTCTACATTGTCCGGCTGTGGCTTGGTTCCGTCGTTTCGCATTCAAGGGTCTGCACACAAACTAGGAAATCCCGAGTTGGGGCAAGGGAGGGGGCTGTTGCGTTTCGCGGGACGACCTCCTTGGGGCTGATGGATGTGGCGGGAGAGCCGTGTGGGCAGCGAGACCTGCACTGACCGGCAGCGCGGGCCTCGGCCAGCCGGGGAGCACAGGGCCGGCCGCACCCTATTTATGTCTGGGACACTCAAACTTAGCCCCCCGGGGGCCTGTTATGGTTTGGGTGCTGCTTCTGCAGGGGGTGGTTCAGTGTGGATAGGACGGGTCTCAATTACGGCTATTCGGGCCACACCAGTTGATTTCATTGAACACCTTTGTCCTCCAATTGGCCTACTAGTTTGGACTCAACACCTCCCTTGAACTCCCAGACCCTCTTCCCCTTGGCCTGCTTGGATGGCTTCGTGGAGGAGCGTCCCCGGGTCCTCAAAGAGCTGGGTGAGACACCCAAGAGGAAGGAGTCCATCCCGTGTGATCCCCGGGGCCCCTGGGCTCCGGCTCTGAGGCCGGGCCCTGCGTCCTGGTTTCCCCTGCTGTACCCCTCTTTCCTCCAGGACGAGATGCCAGCGGCACGGCTGCCTGGGGACGAGCCTCCTGGAAGCGCCGTCACCTGCCCTCACCGCAGCCCCATCTGAGCCGCCGAGGATGCCAGCTGGGCAGAGAAGTCCCGGACATCTGGGGGCTCTTACAACCCAGGAGTGATTTTATTTGCATGTGTCGGGTGTGTGCACACAGGCTCACAGGCTCACACACACGAGATCCCCCGCTGCTTTGTAGGGCGATCTAACCGTAGGCGCCCCGGCCGGTCTGGCTCTCTGCAGCTCGGCCCCTGCAGCGGCCTAGAGACCACACGGGAAGGGGGGCGGCCAGGAGCGGGAGGCGGGAGCACACGCAGTAGCCAAGTTAGGCTTTGAAACAAAATAAACGTGGGGCCACCTCGGCTCGCCTGGCCCTCGGGCTTCAGTCTGGGACCTGTACCCGCGATGTGATCCATCGCTCACAGTCGTCGGGCCAGGAACTGGCTTGGTGGACACGCGGCCCGGGGAACGGGTGGGTGGGTGGGTGCGTGGCCCCCGCAGCAGGGCCCTCAGCCTCCGCCATGCCGGCCACGGCCCTGTCGTCCCCGCCACCTGCCCCGGGCTCCTGCTCTCGCCCAGTTCCCAAGTTACCGCGCCGCGCCCGGAACGTCATTTGTTTTTCTTTGTTCGGAAGACACGCCACGTGAGCATTTGCGCGAGGCCATCTGTGGCCTTACAAAGAAACCACGGGGCGGGTGGGGCACGCGTGAGCATCGAGACCCTCTGGACCGTCGCCTCCGGCCCATGGCCCATGGCCTGTGGCCCGTGGCCGTGCACTGGCCGGAGAAAGTTTCTCCCCTCGTGGGAGTGCTGGTCCCCAGGTCCACGAAGGGGCCTGCAGGCTCCCCACCACCGCCCTGTCCCCTCCGGCCCTGCGTGGTCTCCCGCTCCTTGGTCCCCTCCTCTCAGTTACTCACTGGGGGGACTTCTGGAAGATCACCTGGGGGGCGGGCGGGGGGAGCACGAGCTGTCTCCAGCAGCCCATTCTGCCGCCTCTCCAACCCCCCCCCCCCCCCCCCGCCGGCAACCATCACCCTGGACTCCCAAGAAACCCTCCCCCCTCTTCTATTTGTATTTATCATTATTATTTATCTTTTTTTTTTTTTCCGGAAAGGGCCAACTCTTTTATTTTCCTGAAGGTGGCAGTGAAAGAAAAAAAATGACTGCCTTTGAAGATTTTGGAATTTTATTACAAAACAGATGGAGCAGCGAGCGTCCCCCGTCGTCCCCGTGCACCCAGGAGCACTGACAATGGGAACCGCGGCCCCCGCCGAGTGGTGTCCACCTGGGGCCCCCTCCTGCCCACCCCCACCCTCCCCCGGGGCAGCGGGGCCCCCCACCCCGGCGTCGCCCACCGGCCCCCCGCGCCCCGGGACCGGCGACCCGGCCAGCCTCCTCCGTCTCCCCTCTCGGTCCCTCACCGAGATAATTGAGGATCATAATGCTGGGAAAGGAGCGCGGCGGCTCCCGCGGGCTGTCAGGTATCTGCTCGTGTCTTCATGTCATCCGTCAGCATTGAGCTCCTCTGTCATCTCTCCTCAGCCTTCAGCCCCGCGCTCTCTCATCGTGTTCATTATCTCGGCTCAGACCGGCCCTCCCCCCGCGCCCCCCTCCCCCGTCCAGTAAATGCATCTTTGTGCAACTCTCAGTCTCCGATTATGAATCGATGATCATGTGGTATAAGAGAGATAGATGGCTTTTACTTCCATCTTGTCTCCCCTAATTGTAAAATATTAGTTACATTACACTGTGTCTTTTGATTAATGGAACTTATTTGGAGTAGCCTATCCGAGCCCTCCCCCTTCTAAAGTCCTCCACTGACTTTTGAGAATTGAGTGATTTCACTTAAAGCAGACAAATAGGCCCTTCAGCGAGGAGATAGTGAGGCTGCGATACTGTGGGCAAGACGGGCTCCGCGGCCCGAGTCGTGGATTCTGGAGAAAGGCTTCCCTCCCCGCCGGGCCGGCCGGGCCAGCGCTGGGCTGCTGATCCACGCCTGCTGCCCGGGAACTTCTTTGCCTTCTTCATTTCACTCCCTTTTTGGCAACCCTAGCCCAGCTCGCTGACTTGCAAAACAGGATGTGAAACAAAATTGAATTAAAATTAAATAAATTGCAGATTGCCACATTCCCACATTTGGCTTGCGGGGAGCCAGTCAAATGTGAACTTTGATGAATCTGGGCTCGCGCTGCGCGGCGCCCCCTTCCCGGGCCCAGGGCAGGGCGTCCGGGGGCCGATCTGACCCGCAGACACGATCGTCCCTTCCTGCAGAGCCTCTCCTCTTGGGCACTATGCACTCACCTATGGCCGTTGATGGAGTCCTGGCCGTACCGAAGGGAGGTCGTGGCTAAATCCGTTATTATAAAGAATCACTGTCTATCTTTCCGTGGAAATCCAAGGACATAGTCACTTTCGACCTATCAGCTCAATTAAGAGGGTCTATTTACTGTCCATGTGCAAAATGTCTATATCTCAGGGAGACTGGAAGATGGACTTCATAAACTCAAAAAAAAAAAAGAAAAGAAAAGAAAAAAAGAAAAAAGGTACCACAGTAGAGGAATTCGAGAATGCATTTGTGCGGGGAGGGGCGGTGGCGGCTTTTAGGTCGCAAGATGTCCAAAATGCATGCAAATACTTCTATTTCTGTAGGATACACTTCGTGTTCTATTCTGACCTTTGGACTTTTATTTTTTACGTTGGTTTGCATGGCTCTTGTAGGCAGTGACTATTATGTATTTTCTGGGGACATGCTATTTCATTTAACGTACTAGAGCCAGGAGATTGATTTTATTATGTGTATAGGAAGCTGGTGATGTTTTACTTTATTTATTTATTTATTAAATTATTTATTTATTTATTTATTTATTTATTTATTTATTTATTGGAAGAGCCTAACAATCTGTTTATGGCTGCCAGGAAAAGTGAAGGCGACAAAACAACCGTGCCTGGGCGTAAAATTCATTCTGAGGGTTAAGACGCCCAGAAACACGTAGGTTAAAGATTGCAGGGCGGCGGCCGGGCCCCTTTAGCCCACCTCCTACGGCCCTGGCCTGGTCCGCACAGGCAGGCTCCTTGCAGGTGCCTAGAGAACCAACCACTGGCTTCGGGATCGGTGGCTCACGTGCCCCGGATTGCGGCTTCCTATCAGCCCAGGCCTAGATTTCTGGATTTTATTTATTCCATTTTTACGTGTGTTTTGAGTCCTGGCTTCGGCGAAAGTGTATGCTCGAGGACTCTTTGTTCTGAGTATCAAGGGACTTTTTAAAATGTCAGCGGGGTTTGGGCAGCGGTGCCTAATAAACCTCCTTAGGGCCTGAGATGCACCGTCTCCAAATGTTCATCAGCGGCATCACTCACCGAGTTACGCACATCCATCACGTTTTGAGAGTATTTTATGGAATATTCTTACCACAGCGTGTGGATGCATATTGACAATTGTTGGCACTTTTATATATTCCACGATACACATTTATCTGTTACGGATCCATAATACCAAATGTGTAGTAAAAAGCTATATCAAAAGGCAGTTATCCCGCGTGCATAAAACGCTCTCACTCGGTCGCTTTAATTTTCTTACTGCAGCTTCTGAAACCCACACTTCATCCTGATGGACCTCAATATTTCATTTAAGTAAAGGATGTGCCTGAGAGGGGGCGACGCCGGCTCCTGCGGGGGGAAACCCAGTGCTGGGGCCGGGGTCAGCGCGAGAGCCTCTGGCGCACAGCCCGGGCCGCCCACCCCTTGCTCCCTCCGTGGGACACGGTGGGTGCCTGGGACGGGTTGGAGAGGGGGCAGGCGGCGGCTTCGGGGACCCGGCCTCTGCCGAGTACAGGTGGCCGCCTTCACGGCTCTGCGGCGGGCCCTGCGCTCACCTCTTGGCGTGTGTCGCCACGCGGGACCTTGACACTCTCTCTGGGCAGGGCGCTAGCATCGGCCCCTTTGACAGATGGACAAACTGAGGCTCCTGAGGGACGCCGGGGGGCTTGCCCAAGGCCTTGAGGCTGCTAAGTGCTCAAGGTAGGGCCACCTGCCTCCAAAACCTGAGCTCTTCTTGGGCCCTTGCACCTGTCTCTGTGTGTTCGGAGTGACTTTGGGCTCTAGCTGAAAGCTCAGTAGCATCCTGTTGATTTTAAGATTCAATGAGATGGTGATCCATGTCCAACACCTGACACATCGTAAGGGCCGAAGTGCCGAAAACACGCACGCGTGTGTGTGTGCATGTGCGTGTGCATGTGTGAGAGAGAGAGAGAGGGGCTGGCGAAGTGAGAGAGAAAAACAGAAACCGTTTCCTCAGGGGCGTAAGGCGGGGGCTTCCTCATTTCTTCTTTCCTTTCCCAGTTTTCCAAACCGTTTCGGGAGGGGAGGGAGTTGGGGCGCACAGGCTTTCGGGTAAGCTTCGGATTGGTTGTGGTTATTGGGAAAATGCCACTGTCAGATACCGAATGGGAATCCAGAGAGTCCCTCTAAAAGGAGGACAGCCGGGGCCGGCAGGAACCCGGCCCGTCTGGCCTCCTGTGACTCCCCGGGACCGCGTCCCCGTATGTGTCGCGTGGCCTGACGGGTGCCGGAGCTCTCAGCCTGTAGGGGAGAAGGACACGACAGCAATACGGGCGAGAAGGAAAAGGAAGGGGGGAAAGAGGCACACGTGCTCGTTCCTCGGGGCTGCAAGGAGCAGAGTCTGGTTTTGTTGCTGGATATACCAGGAAGTGAAAATCTCAACGTGGCTTGTCGTTTGGCATCATGTATTTTAAAAAATAAAATAAACATCTGGTTGTTTGAATGCAAGTGAGACTCCCCTCCTTGCTTCCCCGCCCCCCCTAATTTCAGCCAAGCTGTGTGTGTAAACACAGTCTTAATTGATATCAGGTTAGGGGAGTCTGGAAAACAAGCTGCAATTCAGAACACGGGGATGGACCCGGGCCTCTCCAGAAATCCCACAACTGGAGCTTCCTGGCCGACCACCTACTGTGTGCAGGGCTTTGTCGGACTCGCTGGGAGCAAACGGCAGCCACACAGGGCCTCCGTGTTGGGGGGACCCGGGGATGTGGATGGGGCCCAGGGCAGGGCTGGGTCGGCCCCAGAGGGAGGGGAACGGGCGGGCTGGAGCCGGCAGGGGGCTCCAGGGAGGAGCTACCCAGAAAGGGACTAGAACCTGGATAATTAAGCGCTGGGATGAATTTGGTGATGAGGCCTGATTTAGTTCCCATTCAGCTCCAGCCTCCCTCTCCGTAGAACGACGCGTCTATTTTGAGACTCAGGGAAGAAATGCTTCAATTTGCAAAGTAAATGTTTGTTTGGTTGTTTATTAATAATCATGTAAAGTAATCCATTGGATTCTTCGGCACCGCAGGGCTGCCTCTCAGGCCCTCATCCTTGAAGGCAGGATCCTGGGGACTGGGGCGGGGCGGGGGGTCTTCGGTGGGAAAGAGAGTTAGGTGTCTGGAGCGTGACCACCGGGTTTCAAACACCAGCTGCCCCACGTCCCGCTTCAGCACCCGCCCGCCCCCCGCCGACGCTGGCCACCGTCGTGCCCCTGGGTGCCCCCAGTTCCGTCTCGGGAGCACCCAACTCCCGGCGAGGGCTCGGGGTGGGGTGGGGAGACGCGATGCTGAGGCCCCGGCTCGGAACCAGAGGTCCCAGGCTTCAAACAAAGGGGTGAGGAATGTCGGATTAAAAACACCACCACCAGCAGCACTAACTATATATATTTATATGATACATATGTCGTAGTTGGTCCTTTCTCCCCCTTCTATTTTAGTAAAATCCTTTGAGAAGGAATTTTGTGGCACGACTGAGAAGATACGGGCTCATTATCATGAGTCGTTTACGGCCCGGGGTCAGCAGGGAAGGCAAAGGAGCATGTTTTTAGGGGAGTAGAAGACTGGAGGTGCGGAGGGACACCCGCTGGCGGGTCGTCCCGAAGCCTCCTGAACAAAATCAGGAATATCTTCCAAAAGCGAACCCACCAGCTGACCAGCCTGCTGGATAGACGTTGTTCAGGATCTCTGTGCTCAGGAGTCCACACCCGCCTCCCCCTCCCCTCCCCGGCCCTCCCCCTCCTCAGACACATGTGAACGGAGACAGACTTTGCATCCCGGCCAGTTGTCCCGAAATGTCCCTAAATGTCCCAGAATGGCAGTGGGGGGCCGAGGGGGAAACCCTCGCCCGGATCCCAGGCTACGTGTACCAGGAAGATCCTGATAGCAAAAATCTACGTGTCGCGAGACATTCCTCAACTGTTAGCAATCAGTTTGGGGGGGTGGGCGGGGGCAAGGGGGGTGCAAGGGGGTGGGAAATACCAGGAGACATCAAAGAGGGTCTCCCTCCCAGCCCCTGCCCCGTCTGGAGGCTCCGTAATTTGGGAAGGTTGCGCGCTAAATAATTTGTGAGCCTCCAAACACGCAGGTTATTGTTTGTGGACAGATGGTGTATCGCGTTTTATCGCTTTTCCTTCTGTGGGTCCTCATATGTGGGACTGATGTGCATCGTGAAGTCTTTGTCTCCTTCTAAAATCTCTAATCTGAAACAGGCAATCAAGCACAGAGGCAGGGCTTCAGAAGGCATAATCAGAGTTTTAAAAGCAAAGGGGAGGCGGGGTGTGCGCGCGCGCGTGTGTGTTGGGGGGGTCGGGTGAGGGGGGGGGAGCCAGAAATCCAACTGCAGCCAGGAGGCAGATGTGTTTGCAGAGAATGAGAGAGGTTATTAGGGTTTTTAAAAGTGGACACACGTAAGGGATCCCGGAGCGCGGGGCGGGAGGGACCGCTGGGCGGTGGCAGCGGGCACCCGGGCGTGACCCGGCGTCCCATCCGCGCCCCCCACCCCGGGCCTGGAGCCCCCCCCAGCCCCGGGCGCGCCCCCACCCCGCCCCAGGAGCCGGGGGCCTTTGTCTCGGCGGGCGGCCCCGGCTCGGCCCGGCAGGCCCCACGCTGCAGCGGTGGCCGCCCTTAAGAGTTAAATCATGTTGATCTACAGGAAGGAAATGGAATAGACGAACTCACTCCTCTTTTCTTCCTACGGATTTTTCTTTTTTATTCTGAAGATAGAATTACTGTTTGTAAGCATCTGAAAGTCATTAGAGACCTTGCAGTCTGTCAGGTGCCGACGCAAGGAACTGCTGAAACCAAACGGGGGCCTGCACGGAGGGCTGGGAATTTGTCATGTGCTGATGAGCAGTTATAATAATATATGAGCAAATCACAAGCATTCTGCAAATTAATCAAATTTTTTCCCCCCTTCTCCCTTGTCTCTGGGAGAGTGGCTTTGCAGGCAGACGTAGGTGAAGCAGTTTTACTCACAGATGGTCGCTCTGGCATCAGATGGAATTTATATAACAGTAATTCTGATTTTCTGCCAAAGTAGCAGTGAACACACCAGGGAGATTGTAGAAGGCGAGTCATGTGGTTTTGCTGAGGTTGTTGTGGGAAGTTTAAGGGGGGAAATCTCAAATTTTCCTCTTTGCCTTTACTGTTTTTGCCTGAAGGGCCAGAAACGGAGCGCCACTCTGCCATGGGCGAAACCCGTCACATCTTGCCTTGTGACTCGTCTGAAAGTGCTTCGCAGCTGTCGGCGCTGCTGGCGGGGACACAGCCGCAGAGCCCCAGGACTCCCGATGCTCGCCGGAGCCTTCCGAGACCGCGGGGTGGGGGTGGGGGTGGGGGTGGGGGTGGGGGGCAGGTTCACTAGGTGGTGGCCCCCCGGGCGCGCTCGCCTCCCCAGCCCTCCCCACGCCCCCACCCCGGGCACCGCGAGACCTACCAGGGGCTTTTCTTTTCGAGTGTTTTATTAAACGGAGAGTCTAACAACGCTCACTTTAATTACACACGGGCTCCGTGTATAATTCCTCTGGATTTATTCAAGTAGTTGAAAACGATGGAGCTGGTGATAACAATGATCATCTCGGTTTAGCGGCTCAGAACCCTGGGAGCGTGCTGGTGTGTAAGTGCGTGTGCGTGTGTGCGGCGCGGGTGGGCCCCGGGGTGCCCCCCCCCTCCCCCTCCACGAGGCCTCCTCCCGGGCTCGGACACCCCTCGCCCCCACCCGGCCCCAAGCAGGCCGTCTCCCTTGGGAGAGCCGCCCGCCCCCCGCGGGGAGGAGAGGTCCCCGGGGGGCGCTCGGAGGGCCACGCGTGGAGGGGCCGGGGCTCGCCACCAGGTGCCTCCTCCCCGTGGAGGGAGGATGACAGCAAGATGGCGTGGACCCTGCATTATGCAACACAGTCCTGCTGCTCGGGGCTTTTCCTTTTTCTCCTTCTTCTCTCTCTCCTCTCTTTCTTTTTTTTTTTTTTTTTCCCTTTTCCTAATGTAAAGCCCTGCCCATTTGTTTTGGTTTACGTGACTACAGAGAAATAAGTGGATTAGACAGAAACTTTAGCATGCTTCATTGCAGCTGGGTGCCGACATCTGTCATTCCTTAGCCATATTCTGGATCATGCCAGCAAGAAAAAGCAAAGTCTGACACCTTTGATTTTCGAGAGCGAGCCTTTTATAGGGGGGAGAAGAGAGAAGAAAGGAGTAGCGTTTCCTTTGTGACTTCATAGGAAGAGCCACCTCTCTCCTGCGCTGCTTTGTGTATTTTATTTTATTTTGTGTTTGGCATGTGACAACCTCCGTGGCACTCCGAGGGCGCCGAACGCCGGGAACTTTCTGCTCCCGTCTCTCCTTACTTTGCAATTGTCTATTGTTCACGCCACCGATTTGTAGCATCGGGCGTGATAAAAAGGAGCCGTTTAGGATATACCCGGCGCGCCCATCCCGATGGCTGGGTAGATGCCGTGGGTACGCATCGTGGGCGCCTGATTCCTTTATGAGAAGACAGAGGGGTGTGATTCTCTCTCACGTGTAAACTCACATTAACGCGATGCAAGGGCCCCCAAATTGCAGGGTGTCCCCGCTGCGCTCTCCTAGGTGGCATTTCCCGCCGTCCAGGTGAGCCCAAACCACCGGACCGCCCTCCCCACCCGCACCAGCACCACCCAGAAAGGCACTGATGCCTCTATGAGGACGTGGCCCAGGTAACCCGGGACGCGGGCCTTCCAGGCTGCCGTTGCGGGGCTGGCGATGATGCTTTGGGAGGGACGCCGCCTCCCCCCTCGTGTTTGCCAGCGCGGCCCAGCGCACAGCACACCCTTGGCACACGCCGGGCGTACAGCATTGGCCCCCCTCCCACACTCCGACTGTACAATAAAACAGAAACTACAATTAAGCTCTGATGTGTTCGTTCTAAGCGACACAATGGAAAACAGGAAACGACGGGAGCAGCGGAGACCACCCACTTGTGTGTTCCGCTGGGCGTGTGAGGGAATGCGGCTCATCTGCCCCACGGAGCCACGCGGGGACCTCGCCCTGCACCCCCCCAGCCCCCCCCACGCAGAGAAGCGAGGCACTGGGAGTGCTGGGCGCCGGCAGGACAGGACCAAGCGGACCCCGAGGACTGTGAGGCCCACGCGGCCGGAGGCAGATGATGCAGGGAGTGACGCGGGCCCAGGGGCAAGCTGGGCCCAGCTCGGGGGTTGCCCGGCTGCCTCCGGCTGGATCCTGCCGGAACTTCTGACTTTTCAGGATGCACCGGACATCCGTGTTTTTACATGAAAGCTCTTTGTTTTCCCCTCCGAGAGATAAAAAAAAAATAAATTAATACGTGTGCGCCGCCAGCTTGGGGCCTCTGAGGGGTAACGCGCGTCCGTGCAGGGTGGCGTGGGCTCCGCGGAGCTGCCCACCTGGGCTCAGTCGGGCGGGGGAGGTGGCGGTGACCTTGCAGCATCACACAGGAAGTGGAAATGGCACTGCTGGGGACCCGGGGAGAGCTGGGCTCAGGGAGCTGGGATTGTCGGGGCGACGGAGCTCCCCCGCAGGCGACACGGGAAAATGCACAGCCACCCAGTGACCCAAAGTGCACCCAACCCGCAGGGCCCTCCTGTGCCCTCGCTGAGCCAGCGGCGTGGGGCAGCCCGCCCGGGCGTCTGCGGGGCTCTGAGCACTTAGATCTTGCAGGGGAGGAGAACCGCAGGGCAGGCCGGGGCTTCCCGGTGCGGCCCCGGTGCAGGGGGGAGGCCCGGGGGGTGACCGGTCAGGAAGGCTGCTCCCACCAGAATGGACAAGGGGCAGGTGCAGGGGAACGGGTGAGGGGTGCGCCCCTCAGGACCACACCCTGGGCCAAGCCTGTTCAAGATCAGGGCTGTGCAGGCTGCCAGCGTGTCCCCGGGCCTCCAGCAAGGGCACAGGGGTCACCCACCAAGGCAGGCGCCCCTGTTCTGTGCAGAACCGCAGGAGTGTCCCGTCCCCACCCTCCCAGCCCGCGCCATGGGAGGCCGTGCGTGGACAGCGTCCGACGAACCCAATTAAGTGCCTAATTGCGTGGAGTCTTGACAAGTGCCAGTGGGGCTGTGCCGGCGGGGTCCTCGGAAAAGCTTTGAGGAGGGGGTTTGGGGGGGTCTGGTTGGAGGGAATCCGGGGGGCTGCATGGGCAGATGGATACCCAGTGGGGACGGCCATGGGATTAGGTGACCCGGAAACCCAGGCTAAGGAGCAAGACTGGAGCCACTGAAGGTGGGCGGGGGTGGGGTGGGGGACGGGAGGGGACACGCGTATAGACAGGGGGTGGGGACCCGACGGCAGGTGTGTGGTGCACCTGCTGTCCTTCTGTCTTTCCGGTGTCCTTGTTGTGCACCGAGAGTCCTCGCTGTTGTTCTGGGTGGGCTGTGGGTGCCAGAGGTGGGCCACACGGTCACTGCTCCTGCTCAGCTCCTTGGGTCCGTCTCGTTGGCACCGGGACTTCAGGGAGATGCACGTAGCCCGGTGCACCGAAGGCAGGAAGGTGCGGAGAGGAAGGGCGTGATGGGAGGCGAGCGAACCTTAGGAGCCCTCCCACCTTTGCCGGCTCTTGAGTACCACCTTAGGAGGGTCTCTTAAGATTGTATTTAAAACGTAAAAAAAAAAGAAGCACCTGGGGGCTTCGTGGTGGAGCATCTGCCTTGGGCTCAGGGCGTGACCCCGAGGTCCCGGGATCGAGTCCTGCGTTGGGCTCCCTGCATGGAGCCTGCTTCTCCCTCTGCCTGGGTCTCTGCCTCTCTCTCTGGGTCTCTCATGAATAAATAAATAAAGCCTTTAAAAATAAATAGATAAAACTTTAAAAAACCCTCTAGCCTTATTTCAGCGATAATATCCAACTTTGATTGGCTAGTTTTTCCCCTAAGGCTGTTCACCTACACAGTGGTCAGCTCGGTTCCACGGAAAAGCGCCTGCAGGGGTGCTGTGTTCCAACCCCTGCACCCGCCTCCCCTTCCCTGGAGATGCGGGGAGAGAAGGGGGTGGGAGGGGGGGTGAGGTTTGCTGTGTGACCCGGGGCAAGCCGCCAGCCCCTCCGTTCCTGGTTCCTGCCTCGCACTCGGGGAGCAGCGTCCTCTCTCTATGGTGCCCTGTCGCCTCTTCCAGGGTGCGATCGCTCACCCGGAGACAAACCCCGGGCGTTCTTAGAGTCTTATTTTATTACACGTCTAAAAAATCTCCAAAAAAGGGCAAGTGAGTTCATCGACCCTTTGAAGGCCATTTAACGATAAACATAAATGCTTTCGTAAAATCCGGGGAATGATTGAAGATCCCTGATCATTAGTTGCCTGCGCCTCGGGCTGCGTGTCCTGCCCACCCGGGAGGGCGGCTGGGGGTGCTGGGCTGAGCGCAGGGGCTGCAGGGCTGGGGGGGGATGAATCAACAGGGCAACATCCGCATGCAGGGCCAGAGCTGGGCATGGAGCGGCTGGGAGGGAGCACGCGGAGGCCCGGGGGAGGACGCTCCGGAGTCTCCCGCTGGCGCGGGGGCAGGGGGGTGGGCACAGCCCCCGGCAGCCCCTGCACCTCCCCTGGAGCCCAGCCTCACTCGCTGAGCCGCCCCGTTAACTGAACGTGGGTCTGACGCTGCAGGGAGGCGGCGAGAGGGGCTGCGGCCAGACTCTGCTCTGGGGCTTTGCGGCCCGCACGCACCTGGAGCCTCCTGGGGCCTGGGCGTCCTCAGGTGGAGGGCAGGTGCAGGAAACCTGGACCCTCAGCGTTGTCGCTGGAATGGCGATTCTGATTCCAGGCCGAGCCGGGGCTTCGGTTCTTAGGGCCCACCTTGGGGGTGGACCTGCCTCACGTGGTGCTCTGCATTTCACGGGCCTCCCCTCGTCGAAGCCTCCCGCCAGCGCTCTCGCGGGGCTTGGGTCTGCCCATTTCACAGGTGGCAAAAGTGAGACCTGGGAAGGATAAATAGCTGGTCCAAGAGCAGGAAACTCCAGAGACAGATAAGGATTGAACCCGGGCTTCGGACTGGAGCCCCCCACCCCCTCCCCCGACTGTGCCCAAGTAACGGCGATGCTGCCTCGGAGCCAGAGCAGGACGGGGAGCTCCTGTTCCAGCCCCGCCTGCGCCCCCCACCCCATGGCCCGGCCGGGTGCTCCGGTGCCCCACGGCTTCCCCTAGGACGGAGTTCGGTGTCCCTCTCAGCTCTGGCCGGCTCCTGATCTGAGCGCTACGCTGTCACTGGCCACTGGAAACCAACCAACTGCACCTTTAAAGAAACTTAATTTTTTTTTTTTTTTGTAAATTTTAACAAAGATTTAGGATTACAAACATGTTGCATATATGGTGCAGAGACGTCTCCATGTCTTCGTTGTACTCATCTTCCATTGGCAGGTTACATTTGCTACAATGAAGGACCCAATATTGATACACTATTATTAAGTAAAGTTCATATTTTATTCAGATTTTTTCTTTCTTTCTTTCTTTCTTTCTTTCTTTCTTTCTTTCTTTCTTTCTTTTTTTTTTTAACCTGACATCCTTTTCCTGGTCCAGGATCCCATCCAGGACAGCACTTTACAATTTAGTCGTCGGGTGTCCCGAGGTGCGTCTTGGTGGTGACACCTTGGCAGGCTTTCTCCTGGTTTCTGATGACCCTGACAGTTCTGGGGACTATTTTGCAGCAGGTCCCTCATTTGGGATTTCTCATGGCGAGACTTGGGTTCTGGGGCTCTGGGGGGAAGACCACGGTGGTGACGCGGCCTCCCGTGGTGCCGAATCAGGGCCCTGCTGTCGCTCCGACCGTGGTGGCCTGGCCGGGTGGCGCCGACAGGGGCCTGTCCTGGGCGGCGGGTGTTTCCCCTTCCCACACCGCGCTCTTCCCGTGCCCTTTCTGGGAAGGACGTCACCCGCGGCGCACACGAAGGAGCCGGAGATCTTTCCCTCTTTCCCGCCTCCCAGGAGGGAGATTGACACAAAGCCTTGGACCGCGTGGGGCATCGGCCTCCCCTTCTCCGTCTACTTAGTGACTCAGCCCTTCCCTTATGTTCATATGATTTGTGGATTCTTGTTGATACTTTGGGTTATAACCCGAGCCTGTATCGCTTGCTTTGTTGCCAAAACTGTTCCAGGTCTGGCCATCGCGGCCTCTTTCACTTGGCTCTGGGCTACTTTGACGCACCCCCATCACTGCCGGGCGTTTTGAACAAGTCCTTTCTTCCTGGTCAAAGACACCCCAGGGCCAGCTTGTATATTTCCTGGGCCGGCCCTAGAATCAGCCATTCTTGTTACATTTTTTAATTTTTTTTTTTTTTTAGATTCTATATATTAATTCATGAGAGACACAGAAAAAGAGAGAGAGAGAGGCAGAGACACAGGCAGAGGGAGAAACAGGCTCCATGCAGAGTCCGATGCAGGACTCGAACTCAGGACCCCGGGGTCACACCCTGGGCCGAAGGCAGACGCTCCACCGTGGAGCCACTGGATGCCTCAAATCAGCCATTTCTACAAGCAGCCTTGGTTCCTTTTGTTGAGAATCGTACAAAACCTCAAGTCTGGCCCCTACACGTGTTGTTGCCCCCGGGATGTCACGGACAGGCCAAGGAGACAGGAGTGCGTGTGCCAACCCCTGCATAGACTCACATCCGTGTTACTCATACGTTGAACTAAACACGAGTTCACGCTGGCGGACGTCTCCACTCCGTGACGACATGGATCCAAATTCGCTTTTAAAACGGCGAGATAGCTGTTCGGTAGCGTTTTACATCAAAACCGAAATCACAGGGAATTTGAAACCCAAAATTATTTATACTGGGGATATTCCAACGTGTGTTTTAGCATCTTTGATTAGATGGATGAATATATTTATATATTTTTTTGAAAACTGAAAACATAAATTATGCACCTGATTAGAACCATTCTTGCCTATTTGGAATTAGGGAAATTAAATGTGTGTGTGTGTGTGTGTGTGTGTGCATGTAACGTGTGCAAGTGAGAAAGTAGCTCTTTCTGCTGGCGCCGTGTGTGTCCGTGCTGTGTGTGCCCATCCCGTTGCCTCTGCTGAGCCTGTGAACCTGGGAGGACGGCCAGGGTCCCGGGCAGGAGCGCGGCCGGTTGGCAGCCTCAGGGTTAGCCCTGGACCCTCGGAGGGCGCGGCGGGGCCCTGGAGGCCTGCCCCCCGGAGGGCGTGCTGGTGCCCCCGTGCCTGGAATCCCCCTGGGTCTGCAGGCCCACTGGGGGGGCACATTTCTAACATACACAGCTGGCTCTAGAGCGGGGGCCGCTTTCTTAACCACCAGTGGGCATCTCGCAAATATCCTTAGCTTCCAGGGATGCAAAGGGCTCCGCAGTTGGGGTGCGATAGGAGGCCCGGTGCTGCTCTGGGTCCCTCCAGGTACCCCTCCGGGGTGGTGCTTTCCAGGCCTCCCGGCCCTGTGCGTGGGGGGCAGCCTCTGCGGGCTCCGCGTCTCCAGCTGGTCCCTTCTAGGAAACGGTGCCATAAACCGTGGCCCTGGGAGACCCTCCTGGGGTCTTAGAAACACTCCACGATCCCGTGCTCCAAGACAGATACTGCAGGAAGGAAAACGGGAGTGTCTCCAGGTGAGTCCGCCGCAGGCTGCTGCAGGCCACGTTGTCGGGCTGCACGTGGGGCGTATCTCGAAGTCCTGGCAGCAGCCTTCCTCTTCGTCTACCCACAAGCCATTTATTTCCATGTCCCCCTTTATTTCGGTGAACAAGCAAAGGCCCCGTGTGATGGGTCTGGAAGGCTTGCCCGGTCTGGGGGGTGGCCCGGCAGGCTGAGCCCACAGGGCTTTGCCCGCGTCTCCGTGTCTGCGGGGGACCAGGGACCCCACCCCTCCTGTGCGCACACATGACCCTCTTCCTTGTGCTGAGCACCTGCCGTGGCCCTGGGGATCGCCTCTCGGGCGTCCTTGCTCCAGCGTCCAGCACTGGGCCTCTGCCACCTTGCATAGACGCTGCCTCTGCCCAACAGCACACACGTCTTTCCGCAAAAACATTCTTCCTTTCCCAGGACTTCTCAGGGCCTGTGCTCTCCTCATGAGCTCTCGGCCTCTCCCGCCTCCCGTGGAGAGGGTGTCCCCCGGCTGCAAGCCCCGAAGGCAGCCTCAAGCCTGTGGCCAGCCACTCAGCGTGTATTGGGTGACATCGGGCATCACATCGGGCGTGTGGGACAGACGCCCTTCCCATCCTCGTGGCCCTGAACGTCCTGTGTCACTCCCGCAGCCATCTGCTCGGGGGGAGTGCATGCAGTGGGTGCTCACTGTGTGCTCATGGAAGTCGGCCGGGTTCCAGGAGTCGTGTGATGGAAGCTTGGGGTCCTGTGGCTTGGTGGCAGCCACGTGTGCAATGCCTGGCCGCGGTGGGTGTCTCGGGGCCACGGTGGGCCAGTTGTCCCTGAGGGGTGTGGCATGCGGCGTGTGCACGATCACAGGCGCGCGCACACACGCTATAATGCCCGGCGTTCCTGGACTCCCTCCTGGAGCTTCCTGGGTCCTAATCGGAGATAGTCCCATGTGGAGAATCTTCCGGCAGGTGATTGGCGGTGGGGTGGGGGGGGTGGGCAACAGCGGGGAGCACAGGTGAGCATCCCTAGGGTTGCCTGGCCAGAGCCCAGCCAGCTGCGTATTCCCGCCTTTGGAAAATCACTTACCCTCCCCGAGCCTGGTTTTCTTATCTGTAAAATGGGAAGACTTGTCTCCAGCTCATCTCCCTGCCGGCGCTTCCCGTGAGTGGGCCCCAGGAGCCGTCCCAAGACCCAATGCCCCCTAAGGTCGGCCACTGGCTCCCCCCCCCGCCCATCTGCCCTCCCGCAGCCGGAGAGAAACCGTCAGTTTGGAAAGTCTGGAAGCTCGGCAGATGCAGCCCCTGCGCTGCCCACAAGTGTGGAGCTGTAATTAATGGATGGTCCCCCAAGGGGACGCATTTTCCTCTCCCCCTTAGGTACAGAGAAAGAGCAGATATTTCCATCGTAGCAAGTAAGAAAAATATCTCGTTTCTCCACTTTTGTTATAAACAATGTACGACTTGCTTTCTCCTTACTCCTCTTGACCCTCCACACTGTATACATATTTATATATTATTCATAGTGGATTAAAAATGAATGTGCTCTTTACCACGGCTCTACGGCGCAGTGACAATACAAATTAACGTATGATGTACTTACTTTTCACATGGCAGTGATGGGAAGTGTTGATGGTCTCAAAGTGAGAGGTAGGGAGAGGGGAGCGCCGTGGGGTGGGCAGTGGGGGGCACCCATCTGGCCGCACGGCAGGGCCCAGGGCCCCAGCTGCAGACAGGGATGGGGATCGGGGCTCCTCTCCCTCGGCTGTGCTGCTGAAGAGCTGGAAGGGCCTCCCCGCTTCCCTTCTCCCGTGGAAGGACCCCCTGGGGAGCCTGGCCCTGTCGACCTCCCTCACTGGGCTTCCCCTCCATCACCACAACCTGCTCCCAGACCCCTGCACAAATCCCAGGCTTCCTGTCCCTGCGTCTGGGGTCAGGCCTGTCCCTCTGTCTGGTGGAGCACTTCTCTCCCTCTCCCTTCTCCTGGCTGCCTCTTTCATTCTTTCTTTCTACCATCCCTCCATCCGTCCATCCATCCATCCATCCATCCACCCATCCATCCATCTGTCCATCCATCTGTCCATCCATCTGTCCATCCATCCATCCATCCATCCATCTGTCCATCCATCCATCCGTCCATCCATCCATCCATCCATCTGTCCATCCATCTGTCCATCCATCCATCCATCCATCCATCTGTCCATCCATCCATCCATCCATCCATCCATCCATCCATCCATCTGTCCATCCATCCATCCACCCATCCACCCATCCGTCCACCCATCCACCCATCCACCCATCCGTCCACCCATCCACCCATCCATCCATCCGTCCACCCATCCATCTGTCTACCCATCCGTCCATCCATCCATGCATCCATCCACCCATCTGTCCATCCACCCATCCATCCATTCATCCACCCGTAGTTCCTTTGCTTACAAAACACTTGATGGTTATCTGCGATGCACCAAGCACTGTGCTAGGTGGTAAGAAAGGGCAATAATCAAAAAACCCAAAAGGCACAGCCACACAGCCCCTGCACCGTGGAGCCGACCGTCTAGTGGGGCAGAGAGACGTAAGTGTTGATTTGCTCAGCTCCTCTTGTTGGGAGCTCTGCCGCAGACGCGTGTGCTCTGTTGGCCCTCCCCACCGTCACGGCGAGTCTGCGGTCACCGGGCCTCCTGGAGGCAGAGGCAGGCGTGCTAAGGCCACACTACAGTAATCAGATGAAGTAGGGGCGGAGAGCACTCCAGATTAGAGGACAAGAAAGGCTGGAGCAAAGGTCCCGTGGCAGGAAAGAGGAGGGAGCATTTGGAGAACAGAGAGAGTCCTGTATGCTGAAGGCGGCAAACTCGGGGGGGCGGGGCGGAGGATTTGAGGGTGAAGAACATGGAAGGAGCTCCAGGGGCTCACCTTCGTCTGGGTTGAGCCCTGAGGACCCCCCCCCCCCCCCACCGCCATCACCGCTCCTCAGTCACCACTGACATGGCCTCACGGCGGTGGCTCTGCTCTAGGCCTCGGCTCCACCGGATCCTCTAGGCGGGGCGACGTCCCCGGCCCGGGGTCTGACCCAAAGCCCGTCCTAACCTCCATTTGCTGAGCTTCATCGGAGCGAAACGCAGCTGTAAGAAACTCGTTCCCTTGGACCTTGCAGGTCTTCCCGTTTCCCAAAGCTCCCACTCGGGGGCCAACGCCCCGAGGACAGACAATCCCTGAAGCTTCCTGAAGACCCCCTGAGGCACAGAGCACACAAAATAGCGGGCGGGAGACCCTGTGCAACGACAGCAGGGGCAACAGTAGGCGTGACAGTGACACCCCGCTGGCGTTTATACAGCTCGGGGGCTTTACGGACTCGGGGCCTTGTTCCACGCGATCCTCAGAGCGTCCTCCCGGGGGTACCAGCTGTCCCCCTCGCCCTCGCCTCGGCGGTCACGGCCTGGGAACACCCCGTGCCTCACGAAGGCCGGACGCAGAGGAACCTCCAGTCTGGAGTAAGTAGCCTCCCAACTTCTCAAGGGAGGAAGCTGTGCTTCGAGCCCCAGCTCGTGGCCAGACTCGCGTTGGCTGGCGCGTGGGCACCTGAGGGCAAAGCCCACAGGCCGAGCCCGGGAGCTCCTTGTCTGCGCATTCGGCCAAGGCCACCGTGCAGGGCGCTGCTTCTCCGCGGTTTGACCTGGACGGAGGCCGCAGCTAACAGGGAAGCTCATTCTGTCTTAGAAAGTGGCGAACATTAGCATCTTCCCAGCCACCTGCAGACCCAGGTGCAGCGCCAACTCTCTCTCCAGGCAGCCCGAGTGGCACGGCTGGTTTTCATCTCACTCAGAAGGGAGGGATGGCGGTTTGCAGAGTTCAAAGCTCCCCAAGGGGTGGCCCTGTCACCGTGAGGGCTGTGCCTGCTGCTCCTCTGGGATTGGGGTGACCTGTCTCCATCCGGAGGTCGGATTGTCCCCAGGCTGCACCTCCATCCAGCCCGCGGATGTCCGTGGGCCCCTCCTGCAGATGGATCCGCTCTTGGTCCCAGACATTTGAACAGCACAGTGAACTGTTCCTGGGAGCTCTCAGGTTTGGGGTTTGTTCTGAAAAGCCCTTGCTCGTGGTCTCTAACTCAACGCCAACAGACCTCGACATCACTGCCTTAGTCCCAGGGCCCGGGGGCTTCGAGGGTGCGGACAGCAGATAGTGCAGAGAAATTTGAACCCCTCCATCCAGGTTTAGCTGGACTCAGAGAGGTAGCGAGTTTCCAGAGTGCTTTTGCTTAACGACAGCTTTCTGTTTGGGAGTAACTGTTCCCGTCACCAAAAGAACAGACCTTTCCCTTAAATCTGACCCCGGGGAGAACATACTGCCTTCCGGGCCTTTCAGCAAGCCATTCCGAAGGGGGCGAAGGGTGTGTGGGTGCCGTGTGTGTGTGGGGGTATGTGTGTCCTATTAGCAGGCGTTGCAATCACGGTTCTTGTAAAGATTTCAGAGAATTAGGGTGTCTCCGTACTTTAAATCGAGTGGAAATCAGTTTTAGATTCAAACTGCCCAGATTCACTGTCTCTTAACTTGCTCCTCCGTGCAATGGGGCTGATATCAGTCCTTGACAGAGCTGACTCAACAATGAAGATGACATACAGAAATATATGTGGAACCCTCCCGGGGAGCTCCAGGTACCGCCCCCGTGACCCACAATGCTTCGATCTACAAGGAATACTGCAGGGCCAGGGTTTATTACGATTCCGATATCGTGCGGACTTCCTTCTACGAACGTACACACGCAGGGGGGTCTGCACATTTACATGGAGGCTTCCATCTCACCCAAGTCAAAATGCAAACTAATTCAACGCTCGTGGTTTGATCACTGACGTAGCCAAGCGTGCCTGGATTATAGGACATCTTTGACTCTACCGAGACGGAGAGACTCCGAGAGAGCCACAGGTTAAAATCGCGATTAATATTTTAAAATCAGTTGGTGGGAAAAATCTACTCGGTGCTTCCATGCCCAGTTGGCCGTTCCAAAAAAAAAAAAAAAAAAAAAGGCTTTTATTGTGAAGAAAGATGATATTTGAGGTTCTCCGCTTGGCTTGCCAACATGCATGCCCCATGGCACCCCCAGTGGTCCAACTGGAGACAGGGTGGCTTCCAGAGGTGGTGACATAGATGTCACACGGAAACGTATTATTTGTGAGAATAGGAAATATAATAAACAGCCTTGACAGACGGGCAGAAACGGTGGAGGGAGAGAACCTTTCCGAATTCTGGGGACCTGAGATGGATTTTTTTTTTTAAATTCATGAGAGACACAGGCAGAGGGAGAAGCAGGCTCCATGCAGGGAGCCTGATGTGGGACTCGATCCCAGGACCCCAGGATCACGCCCTGAGCCAAAGGCAGACGCTCAACTGCTGAGCCCCCCGGGGGTCCCTGGATTTATCCAACAAGATCGCGGTTTGGTCATTTTGCTGCGGTAGACTGTGGTAGGCTCTTTGGATCACAGTACCAAGAGTCTTGGTTTTATTTATTTATTTTTTAATTTTCATGTCTTTGTTATTCAGAGTTCTTGGCTCCGGAGACTCATCAGACCGTGGTGATTGTCTCCGTCGGGGACTTACTGCCATATGATATGTAATATGCAACGGGCATATGCGTAACATGCAATATGACACGAAAATTGGTGAGCTGGCTCCGGCGTTATAGGTGAGCCACGGTGGTTGGCAGAGTGAGCGGCCACCGAGCTGCCCGTGGTCGCAACCCAGAACATGTAGCCTGTTCCTGAGAAATATTTCTTGGGCTTCCTGAGAACGGGTGTCTCAGTTCTTCTCAGGTCCTTTGCATGACCTCCAGTTCGTTCACATGCCTTTAGCTGTAGATTTGGGCTGTCTCATCTCCTGCTCAAGAGCTGCTCCTGCAGAGAACCCCGAATCCTCTCTCACCAGCTAGTAAGTAGTTCAGTGTCCACAGGGGTGACAACTTCTCGAGTTGGGTAGTTGAGTCTTGGGATCTGCTTGAAACTCGCTGATTCCCAGCGTAGCACTGGCTTAGATTCAGGGTTACGGTGGAGAGAAAGGTGTTTTCTGTCCTACGGCCACCGACTGGCACCCAGATTCTTCCCTTTTATCTATGCCCTAACTCCAATGTGATGAAGAATCGGGCCACTTACATTCTTTGTGAAAACTCCTACACCCACATTAGAAATACGAGTCTCAGTTCTCCTTCCCCACCAGCCCAGGGCCTTCCCTGTCACCTTTGGGGTGGTGGGTCTGGGTAGCAGGGAGGCAGGAGGGGAATGACACTGGTCAATCTTTCTCTCACCTGACCCTCAAGGCCAGGCCCCTCCTGCTGACTGGCGGTGCCCTTCCCGCCGTGGTAGGCTATTGCACGAGGGCCAACAGCAAGTGTACTTTCCTTGGGTTTCATTTATTCTTCACTCCAAAGTCCACAGGTTTGCAAATTGGCTTTTGGCAAAGTGGGAAAGTTGATCAAACTCAGCCTTGTGTTAGAGGCAACAATAGAAACAAAAGACGCCGAAACTCCATCCAAAAGTTTATAAATACCTTCAAAAACAGGCAAGGTGAAGGAGTAAGATAATGATTCAGTTCCACAAACACTTCCTGCCTGCTTGCTCTGTGCCAGGTAGTGGGCTTGGCACCAATGATACTAAGATGGCTATGCTTCCTGCCAGGAACCCACAGCCAATCAAGGGGATCGATATGCAGCGGCCCCCAAAAGCGGCATCCCAGTTGGGCAGAACCTGGAAAGAGGAGAGAGGATGGAAGTGGTTATTTCAGGGCGAGGGGCATACAGCAAGGGCACGGAGATCCTGCAGGATGAAGCCCTTTTTGCAGAGACCACTAGTGGTCTGGTTTGATGTGGACAAAGCGTGGAGGCTCCAGAGGAGACTGGAGAGGAGGTGGCTCGGACTAGACTCGAAGGTCCCGATTTCTTCAGAGGGGTGGTGGCCATCAAAGACTTGAGGCAAGGAAACCGCAGCTGAGCTCCTGCTGTCGGAGCCCATCCTGGTCTTGCTGGGGAGGCTGGACTGGAGGTGGGACACCTAGAAGCACAAAGTCCTCCTGCAGGCTTCCGTGTTCATAGTCTAGACAGGAGTTGGGACCTACTGGACCATCCTCTGTCTGGAGGGGGATGGGAAAGAGAAAGCTTCAGTAGGTGGGAGGGACCCGTCCTGCAGACCAGTTGGCTGGGAGGGGAAAAGGAGAGTGCTAACTCTAGGAACCCGCTAGGAAGGAAGGAAGAAGCTTGCACTGAAGTGAAAGTGAGCTTCAGCTCCAAACGTTTGGTTGGCCTCCAGGTTCTCAGGAGCAAGACGGTCTCGCTAAGTAGATACACAGGCCTTCTGCTCTTACTGCTCTAGAAAAAAGTGCTGAATATGCTGTTCGGATGTTTCCTGGTGTAAACGGTTGGGCCCATGTATTTACTTGTTTATTTTTTCTGAGCAAATGAAACCCAGCCCTGGGCCTTGACCTCTCTGGGTGCTGGGTGGGACAGTACTCATGAGCTTCCTAGGAACCGCACGTCAACAGCTTCCGCGCGTCGGGCGGGGGGGGAGGGGGGGCGGGGGCAATGCAATTGTTCTATTATAACTTCCCCAAACCAGATGCTTTCTTGGTTCCTCAAGACGGCAGAAATGTGTGCAGCAGAACAGAAAAACCAAGCGTGGAGGACTATGTGGATTTCCACAAGAATCCATCTTCTGTTCCGATGTAGCACGTTTCCAGAAAAAAAAAAAGAAAAAGTTGATTTCAAGGGTTACGATTCAAAAATCTAACTTCTTTAAAACTATCCGGGCCTGGGTTATTTGGATATTTTGCTTCCCGCCAGATATCTTCTTCTGGCCCCCCCTTAAAACGCTGAGGCTCTGCAAATGCCACCAGCTTAGCACTTCCAGCTCCACCCCAGGGCCAGGCTTGGGGCACACCCTTCTCTCAGCCCCCTGCCTCCTCATGCTCATCGGGCTCGCGCTCCCTTGCTGGTCCATAAAGAGTTGATGGGGGGATAAGAAAGGGAAGTGGCTTAGTGCCGAGACCTCAGTCAGAATCTCAGGGGGAGGGATTTATGGCTTTTCTCATGTGTAGAACTGGGGTCAGCAAAGCACAGTCCGGGGGCCAAATCCTCCTCCTTTTTTTCTTTTTTTAGCTTTATTTTTTTAAAATAAATTAATTTTTTATTGGTGTTCAATTTACCAACATACAGAATAACACCCAGTGCTCAAATCCTCCTCCTATCTGTTTTCGTACAGGCGCTGAAAGTGGTTTCTACATTTTAAATGGTTGAAAACCAACCAAACAAACAAGGGATAGTAACTATTTCACCTCTGAGGAATCTCAGACGAAATTCAAATTTCAGCGTCGAGAGAATCAGTCTTGACTTTCATCCATAAAACGCTGGAAGCGTATTTCCCCTCTTGCCCTATGGAGGTGCCTGCGCAGTATCTCCGGCTTGTGTCTTGGCCTGCAAAGCCTGACGTACGGGCCGAGGTTTTATAGAGAAAGAATCGAGGCGTTGCGAGCATTGCCTCCTGTCATTTGGGAAAGTCGGGATTAAAACTCCCCCTGGGATGGACAGATCTTAGAAACTCGAGCTATTATTCGTCGGCAACTTCTGGTTTCGCCAAGTAGCTTACTGCTTGTCCAGATGGATCCACGGGCCGCGTTTCTGCCCTTCGCTGATCCCATTTTTTGCACAGTAAGCGCAGGTGTCATAGTAGCGATGCCGGCGGTGACGGTGCTGGTGTCCTCGGAGCCGCGGGGCCGGGGAGGGAGCGAGCGGCAGAGCTGACCGGCCGTTCTTTGTGTCCACAGGTCACAGGCCGTTTCAATGCCGATACTGCCCCTACAGTGCCTCGCAGAAGGGGAACCTGAAGACCCACGTCCTCTGCGTCCATCGTATGCCTTTTGACAACAGCCAGTATCCCGACCGCAGGTTCAAGCGCTCCAGAGTCGACTCGGAGGCTTCTGGGAATTTCGAAGACCCCACAGCTGTCAAGGCGGGTTGCTCAGCGGAGCTAACCGAAGAGGGCTGCAAAGCCCAGGAGGAGCGTAACTGAGCAAACTGACCTGTATATTGCAATATTATTTTACACAGTTTTAAGATTATGCATCTGGTAAAAGAGTTTGCTAACTGCATTCCAAGGGGAAAAACAAACAAACAAACAAAAAAATCGTGTACAACTCCCCCACTAGTGTATAGAACATTTAAAAAAAAATTTAAAAAGATATCTATATATATATATTAAAAAAAAAAACACAAAAAACCCACAAAAACAAATCCCCAGCCCTTGAAAATGGCTGCTAAACTGTTACCCGGCAACAAGTACTTCCAAACGATGCAGGTGGAGGAGAAGTGATTTCCGGAAGGCTTGGTGTCCTCCGAGCTTGAGCAAGCTGGGGACCCTTCCAACTCTTAAGTCGTCTTTGTCCCCCGATCATGCTCTTAACTGAAAAATGATACCATCTAAATGATTTAGTGTTGCCTTGAAGATGGAGGGGCTGTGTTTTCATTGTTGAAAACACCTCTATAATCTGCCACCAGCTGCTGCCATCTGCCCCCCACCCTAATGAGATGTGCTGCGAGGCAGCGGCGGTGCCAGTCAGGCTGGAGCGGTCACTGCAGAGAAAATCAATCCACATAGTGTCCCAACTGCACTCGCGGAGAAATCCTAGCCCGCCGCCCGCGCCAGGGCCGCCCGGCACTGCAGAGCATTGCCATCTTACACGTGCATTTTTAAAAAACACACAGCCAAACGAATCAGTGGCCAGGAATGATCTGCAGACAAATGCCCATTGCAGGTTTGATGAGTAATTCCTTTTTTTTTTTTTTTTTTTAAGATCAAATTGCAGGATTGAGGGAAAGGCTTTTTTTTTTTTTTTTTCTTTTTTTTCTCTCGGTTGTCTTTTTGTGTGTGTGTGGATGAAAAAGAAGTTGCTGATAAAATAAATAAATAAATAAATAAATTAGGGGTCCACGATATAAAATGCTGTTTAGGAAAACTAGCCAACCCTATCCACAGAAGGTGCTGGTGAGAAGTGGAAATTCACGTAATAATAGGAAGATTGTTTTTTTATTATGATTTTTTAAGATTTTACTTGAATGAAGGCTGCTCCGGTCCTTATGATCAGCTTCCTTTCATGTGTTAGCTTTTGTAAGTATCACAGACACGAAGAAGGATTTTCTTCTCCGACAAGCTCTTATGGAATAGCTTGTATTAAAAATCCGAATCTAAACATCCTGCTCTCTATTGCTAATGAAGAAAACTGTTTGAGTTAAAATGTCTGTTTTTGTAAAACAAATGTGTTCTATATTTTTGTAGATTTTAGATTTTTTTACTGATTGGATACTCCAAATTTCTTGAGTTCTGCACCACCCAGAGGGAGATTTTGAGGGCCAATGATGAAACACTTAACTCATTAAAAAAAAAAAAAATTGTAAGAAGACTGGTGAAGGGTTTATTCTTGAATCTGCTAGAATGGTGTGTAAGTTCAGCCTCTTAACATACTTCCTTTGAGTGACACGAAATTGGTGCTGTTGCTTGTGACGGTAGAGAAGTATCGAAGTATTAATTTCTTCTAAAACGAAATCATTCAGACTTAAAAAAAATAAAAAAAAAATAAAAAAAAATATACAGTCGATATTTCCTTGCAGGCTGGGAGCACAGAATAAAACCCCAGGGCCTTAAAAACTTCAGCTCTGCCTACAGCAGTTTACAAAAATTCTAAACTGCAAATCAATGTAAATAAAATGCTTAGCGCTATCCTGAGACCAGAAGGGATCTCAGGCTAATAAGGGATCCGGTTTGCATACGCTGTCCAGAGGGTGTCACCCACCCAAGGTTTCAGTGCAAATGAGGTCGCTGTGCAACGTGGACCCATCTGGCATAGAGCAAGCCGCTTTCTCGTTTTTCTAGAATAGTTCTCACTGCCTTACTTAAATCGAGTTGATAAACTTAATGCAACTGTTTCTATGATCCTAGAGGAAGGACTGAAATGTTACTGAAAACTTTCTGACTGTAGTGAGCTTTAGGATTTTAACTGCACTACTGTGTTTGGTGACTGTGCCAGTCGCTTGCTTTCCGTGTGTTTGCCCCGCCTTTGGTATCTTAGCAGAGAAAAATATATTAAAAAAAAAAAAAAAGAAGAAAAGAAGAAAAAAAAAAAGTAAAAAGAGAAAAAAAAAAAAACAAGAGGGAAAAAAAAAGTGGAAAAAAAAAAAAAACAAAAACGAGAGCCACATTCCATTTCTAGCACTTTGGGAGCTCTTTTGGTATTCTTTTGTGTCTTCTGAGCATCGTCAGATGCGACAGGCAATAATTCTGTTTGTGACACTGGGAACATCCCCTCTTCTTTGTGGCGTGCGTGTTGATCCCATTTTGTCCAGTGCTACCGTCCTTATTTCCCCCTCTGACACAAGCCTTCTTTCCAGAACATTTGTAACTTGTAATACAAACAAGTGACAGCCGCAGTGATGCAGTGTCAGTTTCTGAATGTCACCAGGTCCTCATATCTAAACATGTCAAGTTTTTTCCCTGTAACTTCTGTAGTCTGTGATGCTGGTCATAATACTGTCTACATTCCTACACAAAGAAAAAAAAAATCTATCTTGGAGGAAATCTGAGATCAATAGAGTAGAGGATTTTGTTGCTATGCTTGTAACAAGTAGAAAACTTTGTATTTAAAGTTTATTCTTGGTCATTATTTATTATTATAATACATCAGTTGACAGAACTTTATTCTGGTATAGAAAGTATTAAAAGTTGTTTTTTCAGCAATGACTGTTTTCTTTCTGCTGTTAGAATAAAATGTCTTTGAAGCAGTCCCGTTTTATCCAGTGTTTTACGCAATAAAACCTCTACCTCTGGAAAAAAAAAATATATCTTTTCCTATTCACTTATGTTTCTTAGGAAGGGTAAAACTTTTTTTTTTTTTTTTTTTTTTTGGAGCTTCATCGGGCTTTGGTAAGACTCGGTCGAACCCCGCTCATTAAAAAAGGCTTTGTTCTGGGCGGAAGGTCCCCACAGCTTTGTAGTTTCTCAACCCATGTGAGCGCGGACGGGAGTGTGTGCACACACCCACCCATGTGCACGTGCACACTATGCTTCTTCCAAGGCTTGCAGCCATCGGCTTCAGGAAGGTCAAACCTATGGAACTACGCGTGCCCTTCCTAGTACAGCAGCGATGGAAGACACTGAAGACATTGGGATCTATTTTTCCCCTTTACTGGTAGAAAGTTGTTTAAAAAAAAAAATCATCAAGTGCAAGAAGTCTTTGACGGAGGATAATCTGGATTCTCCCTTTAGGAGAAAAGGGAAAGAGCAGAGAACAATAAGGTCTCTGGTATCAGGGCTACTGATAAAGCGGCCCTCGGACGTTGACTTGAGAGGGTTGGAAGTCTCTTCTCCACACTTGATGTGCAGAGTTGCCTTTTGATTTTCTTGTTAATTGTTGTTGCTGTTGGTTTGGTTTCAAAACCAAGCTTGCACGGTGCCACCTGCAGCTCTGGGGTGCCGAGGGCCCAGGGAAACATGGCCAAAAGGAAAAGCATCCACCCACGTTGTATAGGGATTTGTAAACCCTCATGTCTCTTTCAGGATGCCAGGCCCCTGGTGTCTCTGGATGGGAGCAGGCGACTGGCATG
The DNA here is from genome assembly GCF_048418805.1 of Vulpes vulpes. NCBI lineage: Eukaryota > Metazoa > Chordata > Mammalia > Carnivora > Canidae > Vulpes > Vulpes vulpes. The sequence continues at coordinate 1,744,609 of NC_132780.1, forward strand.
GAATTTTGAGCAATCCTGACTTTCTGTTGTTAACCGACAGCAAAGGTGAGTCCTGAGGTTACAGTGAGAGGTCAGGAAGTGACCGCGTCGGGGCCGGGGAAGGTTGGCTGAGGGGTTATGACTCCACACACACGACGGGTCCCAAACCGAGATGCCCCCAGGGACCAGGCGAGAGACCCCAGCGGCGAGAAGAGGAGAGTAGGAACGGGCCGGTCCCCAGGGGTGGAGGGTGGACCTTCTGCACCTGCTTCTCATCACCACGAGGAATGTGGCATCGGGGCACCTGAGGTTTTCCAGAAATTTCGTACTTTTTTTTTTTTAAAGATTTTACTTATTTATTCATAAGATGCACAGAGAGAGGCAGAGACACAGGCAGAAGGAGAAGCAGGCTCCCTGCAGGGAGCCCGATGCGGGACTCAATCCCAGCACCCCGGGGTCACGCCCTGGGCTGAAGGCAGATGCTAAACCACTGAGCCACCCGGGCATCCCCAAGTTTTGTACTTTCATACGAAAGTATGAAGTCTCCCGATTTTTACATATTGGTTCAAGGTGTGTTTTCAAAACTCGAATCATAAATAGGTGAACAACAACAAAAAAAAGTGGTTTATCCATAGAACGGAATATTATTCTGCTATTAAGGAGGAACCGGACACCAGTAGATGCTGAATCATGAACGAACTTCGAAAACACGGTTGAGTGAAAGAAGCCAGTTATGCAAGAACACGTACTATATGACCCTGCTTATAGGAAAGGTCTAGAATGTCCAGGGTAGGCGTAAGGGCAGGCTGCAGGGTTGGGGAAGGGGAGAATGGGGGAGTGACTGCTCACAGGTTCAAGGTTTCTTTTTGGAGTGATAAAAATGTTCTAAAATTAGGTGGTAATGGCGGTTGCCCAAGTCTGAATGTTCTAAAACCCACGGAACTGGACCCTTTAAAAGGAAATAATTGGACTCTTTAAAGGGCAATAATTCTGTTTATTATTATTTACCTTTAAAAGGGTAAACTTTATGGGTTTTTGGATCATATCCCAATCAGGCTCTTATAAAATAAAGATAAAACTGGAAGAAGACCTTTCTAAGAAGCATCAGTGCGTAGAGGTATTTCCATCACAATGTCTTCAGCTCTCCGCAATCGCAGGCGATAGTCAGATTAGCACATCGTAGACCACGACAAAATGGACTTAAATTTGAACCCTGGCCACACTAACTGGTTGGCTGCTTGATCTTGAGCGACGAACCTGCCCTGAGTTCCTTGGTCCTATCTGTAAAATGATGAAATTATTAGACGCAGTGAGGTGGGGAAGATCACAGGTGGGTTTTGTAAATTTGCATTATGCAATTCCTAAATTGCTCTATTGTGGTGTGATAAGTTGTGGGTGAATTTGGGATCGATTCCCCCCCCCCCAGAAGACACTACGTTAAGGCCCCACGTTGGGGGAAAGGCTACCTGGAGGTCAGGATCCCTCCACACCCACCTCCTTCAGACAAGACGGTCCTGCACAAATGTCTTAAGCTTTTTGTTTTCTAATTTCCTCAGTGAAAAAACAAACAGTATTTACAACTTTCTTGCCACCTTCAGAGTTTTGGGGAGCAGCCGGGAGAGCGTGGGGGGCAGCAGGAAGATGAGTGGCCTTGGGGTTCGATGCCATTCCCCTCGCTGGTTCAGTAAAGTTCATAGGGGACCTACCGTGTGCCGCGCATAGGCCTCGGGCTGGTAAGTCGGGGGTCGCGCCCACAGGTCACCGTCCAAGGAGAAAACAGACTCGAGTCTGATAATCGCACAGGTAGACATACAGGGTCTGGAAGAGGAGATTCAAAGATAACGCAGGTGCTTCCACGTCAGGGAAGAGGTCCTGAGGCAGTGACTGTGACCAGAGACCCGATCGGGTGGGGCCGGTACAGCGAGAGCACGTGCAAAGGCCCGGGGGGCTCGGATGGGCCCTGAACTCCTGCCTCTCCCTCTCTGCAGCTGCGTGACCCCGGCCCATCCTTCCAGGCCCCCGATCCGCTGCTTTCTCCATACAGTACAACACGGGGTCGACAACCCAGGGCTCCTTGGGCGGTTAAACAGTCCGCAGGTGGCGAGCGGGGCGCGGGGCCGGCCAGGTCCTCAGGACTGTCATCCCAGGTGACGGCAGCAGGAGCCCGCTTGGCACTGGAGCGCAGGGCATTCTGCGGCCCGGCTGGGTCCTCGGAGACCGACGCAGATGACTTCGGCCGCTTTGCAGCGTCGAGAGAACTGATGGTTGCCTCCCGCCCAGAGGCCTCAGTTCCCCGGGAGGGAGTGTGGGCCCCTCTGCCCTCCCAGTCCAGGGGCGTTGCGTGGCTTCGGTCCCCCCCCACCCCGAGCAGGTGCACCCCTAGCAGGCGGTGTGTCCCGAGGGTGACCCACAGGCCGACTCTTCTGGGCCGGGGGCCTCGCAGTGCTCAAGCCGGGACAGGCCCCGCCGAGGCACCTGGGCCGGAGCCCACTCGGGGGGAGGCCCACGGGCAGGGGCAGCCAGCACACGGAGCCGGGGCCGGGTCCACGCCTTCCCAACCACGGCCCCGGCAGGCAGGACGAAGGCGACAAGGCCCACACAGCGTCCCTGCGCCCTGGCCCGTGCTCCGTGATGTGCCACCGTCCCTGCTGAGTGCTGAACCCGGCCCTGCTCCGGGCTGGGGGGCGGGGGTCACCTGGGATCCCTCTTCCTGCAGCCGGAAGCTGCCGAGCCCCGGCGTTGAGGTGCTGTTTTGTGCTGAAACTTGATGCAGACAACCCTGCTGCCTCTTGCAGTTTGGGATTTGCACGCTCCCCCGCTCCGTCGAACACCTGTGTTGTAGCAGTTTATCAGGAAAACCTCACCTGGAGTATCGTAAGCCCGATCCCAGGGAGCCTGGGGTGAAATATCGGGATCTTCCGTTCGAGATTCCAGAGGCTGGGCCCGTTCCACCGAACCAGAGGTATGTCTCCGCGGGGAAGGAAAAAAATTCGGAGCGTGATGCAATATTAAAAACGTCGCCCAGCTGAGCATTCCTTGTCGGGGCTCGTGTAGAGTTTTAATCTCCTCACCTGTTGGTGTTAAGAGAAAAGAGGGAGACCTGGAGAGGGAGGGCGGGCGGGCGGGCGAGGAAGGGCTTATGTGAACAGGGAAGCCACAAGCGAAGAGGAGGGGGAAAATTTAAATGATCCCAGACCGAACTGTTTTGCTGTTAATACAGAAATACAGTGCAAGACACATTTAATGGGCTCTATTTTTTATTATACTATGCTGAATAATTAAGTTTGAGGCTAAGTGTCACATGGATTTATCTTTTAATTAAAAAAGCATGGTTCACGCATATTTGAGTGGTAGTCCAAATAAATGCAGTATAGAAATTTATGTTTGTTTATCTAGGTGTTAATTACCTAGAGATTGTTCTGGATTACTTCTTTTTATAAAGTGTCATAGGCTCGTGTCAGAACGAATAAAGCTTGCCCATGGAACCTTATCAATTTGCTAACTATAGTGCTGGCCTGACCTGAAGGGGGGCAGGGGAAAACTTTGGGTGGGGATTGTTATGTATACACACGCCCACAGCCAACCCACACCAAATAAAACAGTCGTTTTAGAAAATATTCCTAGGACATAAAGGCACAAATATATCTTCGTTGTTTTACAGCCTCTTGTCCGCAGCTATTTATAAAACATGTGATTATTTATGCATCGGGTTATGAGAAGTTGGGCTGGAAGAGGCCGTGAAGGAGGCTCCATCAATCCAGGTACCTGAACCCTGCAAAGGTGCAAGCAGGGTTTGCAGGTGGAAACGGGGCCGCCAGGAAGTGGGCGGCTGTGATTTGTCTCAACCGCCTGGGCCTCCGGGCTGCTCCCAGAAGAGGCGGCGGTGGGAGGAGGAGGCATCCGAAGTGGAGGGGCACTTTTTTTTTTTTTTTGTAAGTCAAGGATGCACGACGCGGAGAAAGGGAAACCAGAAGCGCCCACACACTGTTCCTCACACCTCTGGGTCAGCCCCGGCCCCTTCCTTTGTTTGCAAAGTGATTTTTGGGGGCAGGTTCAGTCAAATAAATGGCCTTTGCAAGAAACCCACTGCTTTGGTCAAAAGGTTCAACTTCAAAGAGACGGATTTTCCGAGGGGATGAAGAATCCAAAGGGGTCTGGAATGTCTACACTGGGTGCGCTCCTTTGTTCCGGAGGCTTGTTTTCCTTGCTCCTTCTGCAGCGCCGGGCCGCCTTCGCCCGCGCACCACGCCTGCTTTTTTGGCTGTCAGATCACCGGAAAATCAATAAAGGTCACTGCCGGTCCCCAGGTGGCCTCCCCCCGCCCCCCCCACCCCTGGGGCCTGCTGAGCTCTCCCCCGGGTGCAGGGAGACCTGGACACACACCCACCTATGCTTCTGGCCCACCTGAGCTGGGGGTGCACCTGCGCCAGGCAGGGTTGCATTGCCCCCGCGGGGTCACTGGGTATGCGGCTGGAGGGCTGCGCCTGCAGGTGTGTGCCCGGAGGGGTGCTCCTGGAGGGGTGCACCCAGAGGGGTTTGCCTGGAGTGGTGTGCCTGGAGGGGTGTTCCTGGAGGGCTGCACCTGCAGGGGTGTGCCTGGAGGGGTGCATCCAGAGGGCTGCACCTGCAGGGGTGTGCCCAGAGGGGTGCACCTGGAGGGGTTTACCTGGAGGCGTGTGCCTGGAGGGGTGTTCCTGGAGGGCTGCGCCTGCAGGGGTGCTCCTGGAAGGATGCTCCTGGAGGGCTGTGCCTGCAGGGGTGCACCTGGAGGGGTGCTCCTGGAGGGGTGCACCCAGAGGGGTTTGCCTGGAGGGATGCTCCTGGAGGGGTGCGCCTGCAGGGGTGTGCCTGGAGGGATGCTCCTGGAGGGGTGCGCCTGGAGGGGTGTGCCTGCAAGGCTACACCTGGAGGGCTGCTCCTGGAGGGATGCACCTGGAGGGGTGTGCCTACAGGGATGTGCCTGGAGGGGTGCGTCCAGAGGGCTGCAGCTGCAGGGGTGTGCCTGGAGGGGTGTGCCTGCAGGGGTGTGCCTGGAGGGGTGCTCCTGGAGAGATGTTCCTGGAGGGATGTTCCTGGAGGGGTGCTCCTGGAGGGCTGTGCCTGCAGGGGTGCTCCTGGAGGGGTGCGCCTGCACGGGTGTGCCTGGAGGGGTGCGTCCAGAGGGCTGCACCTGCAAGGGTGTGCTCAGAGGGGTGCACCCAGAGGGGTTTGCCTGGAGAGGTGCTCCTGGAAGGGTGTCCCTGGAGGGCTGCGCCTGCAGGGGTGCACCTGGAGGGCTGCACCTGGCGGGGTGCGCCAAGTGGGCACGGAGCGGAACGTGGTGCCCAGCAGGGGCTCCCGGGCATTCCGTGGGCGCAGACCCCTGGCTGGGGCTCAGGGCAGCGGGCGGTGGCTGGAGAGGACAGGGCCCCCGCCCCCAGGGCTGCTCTGCTGTCAGGGAAGGGGACAGGTGCGCCCCTGAGCAGCCCTGTGTGGAGTCGGGCGCCGCCGAGGGCCCACGGGTAGGGGTGCGGGTGCGGGCGCCCTCTGAGAGCCCCATTAGGGCGCCAGATCAAAGCCTCCTCCATCATTTAAATTATTGACGCTTAGACTTGATTTCCCTCCCAAATCCCTGCCGGTTCCTCCCTGGGATCATTGCTGTTGTCAGCGACTGGGCCCCAGCCGCCCTGGGTGGGATGGACACCCGAGGGGGACTGGGGGGTGGGTCCCTTGCTTGTGCCTGAGCCCCTGCCCATACCCCCCACCCCCAGGCACCAACTGAGTCAGCCCAACAAGGTGATGTGTCGGTGAGTGGGCGGGGAGCCCCTCCGGGGTGGCGGGCACAGGGCCCTGGGCACTGAATCTCCTGGGGGGGGGGTGACCTGCGGGTCCCCCCCAGTCTCATCAAGGAGGGCCCGGATGGAGGCCGTCCTTGGAGGTGGTGCACGAGGGGCTGTGCAGGGCTTGGGGTCCGGACGCTGGTCTGCAATGCCGTGGAAGGTCCACGTGTCCCAAAATGTCAAAAATGTTCGAGGTGAAATTCGCATAACCTGAAATTAGCCACTTTTAAGGGTTACAGGGCGGCGGCATTTAGAGCATCGACGGCGCTGTGCCAGCACGGACTAGGTTCAGTTCCACGTGTCCTCTGCCCTGAGCGCACACCGGGTCCCTGAGGCCGTCGTGCCCTATCCCCCCCCGCCCCCCGCCCCGCTCCGTAACCACCAATCCCTTCTCGTCTGCGCGGATTCACCGGTCCTGGACGTTTCGCATACGTGGAGTCCCACGGTCCGTGACCTTTTGTGTCTGGCTTCGTCCACTTCGCCTAATGTTTTTGAGGTTCCCCCGCCTGGCCGCCGGCATCGGGGTGTCGTTCCTCTCCGTGACTGAAGAACGCGCCCCTGTGGGTGTGGGCCAGCATCGTGCTTGCGTCTCCTGGCCACCTCCCGTGACGGCGCTCCGAACACTGGAGTCCCCGGGTTCAGTGACTGGGGACACACAACCTGGTGGTGGAATTACTGGGTCAACTGGGGAATTCTGTGCTTGAGTTTTTGAGGAACTGCCAAGCTCCATCAGCTTTTTATTCAGTCGACGGGTTCGTGTCTCCACATGGCCTAGACCCCTTAACGTAGTGGCTTCCCTTAGGTGAGAAAACAATCCGTACTCCTTACCACGGCCTTCAAGGCCCCCCGTGATTTGACCTCCTCCTCTCTAACTCCATCCTCCGCGTCTGCCTCAACACCCTCCATGTGGAGCCAAAATGATTTTTTTTTTTTTTTTGGACGTTACTGTTGCCAGACCTATTCCTGACCCTGGGCCTTTGCACCTGCCCTTCCCTCTCGCCCCTCCTGTACTGAGCACCTTCCCCTTCTCCGATTTCATCTCAGGGGGACCCTTCTGTCGTCCCTGGATCCGCGTGTTTCCGACTCTGTACCGGGTCACCGTCCATCATCCTATAGCCACCTTCCTTGTGGCAGTCACTAATTGCTCCCCCAAAATACCTTGTTTATCCCTTGGTTTACACGCTTATGTCTGCCTTCCTTACTGGAGTGTAATTTCCGTGAGATCAGAGACAAACAGCGCCCGGTACAGAGTAAGAGCTCAAATAAAATACTTATCAAAGAAATGAAAAATTCCCAGCCCAATTATCTTTGATAATAATCACTACAGGATTGTGGAAATTTTATTAGTCGTAAAAAAAAAAAAAAAAAAAAAAAAAAGTTCCTTCCGTGGTCTCCAGAAGGAAGGCGCCAACATAAAGAGGAATATGGACAAACCCAGAGGCCAGAGGTGCAGTGTCCTTGAGAACCGGGTGAGGCCCTCCTTGCGGGGAGTGTGTCTGTCTGCAGGCGGGGACAGACAGACGGTGGCCTGCTGCGTGGACAGAGCTGATTCTCGATGGCCTCGTGCTTCGCGTCCTTGGGAGACGCTCCCCAGACTCTACGGAAGGGCTCGCAGCCGTCGGGCGGGGAGCGGCAGCCAGGACGCCTCGACCCAAGTGCAATCCTGCTGGACGGCGCAGGTGCCCTGACGGCGGCGCCGACCCTCAGTTCCCTCGTCCGTACGAGGGGCCGCTGACACCTGCCAGGAGGTGAGCACCACATGCCACCATGGGGAAGGGTCTTGCAAATGGCAATATGGGGCACATCAGTCATCGCCACACCCGTTAATATGGAGAAATACGTGTGCCCGTCCCGCCCGTGCCAAGGTGTGGGTGGGGAGGACAGGGCCCGGCAGCCTGGTCAGCATCCGCGGCGGCCACCCGGGGTCCCTCGCCCGCCCTGGTGACCCTGGCCACACTCATGCCGGTGACCCTGGGGTCAACGCCTCTTCTTAATGCCTTTCCATTTCTCAGTTTGCTGACTGGGGTGATTTTCGGTGAGGTCCACATAAATACTTCAAAAATAATTCACGATGAAGAGGAACGCTTCTGGAATGGATGATGGCACCAGGAATTAAACGCTTTATAGGACCAAGCGTAAATTATTTTAATGCATGTAATAGATCCGCCCAGGGAGACTCGAGCCCCTCTAGGTCATGCCTCTGTGCCCCCAGGGCCCGGGGGGTGGTGGGAGCAGGTGGCTGGGAGCCTGCTCTGCTGGGGCGTGAATCATTCCCCTCTCCAAAGACCAATTCCCCCAGCACTTAGGTCCTCCTAACCTGAGGAAAGAATGGAAGGTTCCGCGTCTGGCCAGGCGGAGCCAGGAGCCAGGGGACAGATGGGGCAACGTGAGAGCATTTGTTAGCAATGACGACGGCCTGACCTGCATCCTGCCTTTCATTCATTGTCTGTCCCTCTGGAGGGGGCTGAGGGATGCTGCTATCTGGCACCAGGCGTTTAAAATATTTTGTCTTCTGTGAAGGTGCTGGGAGGCAGGACTGACGTTCCAGTTCAGGTCGTCAACGGACATCTCACACTCACCCTCGTTGCGAGCTCGCGCAGGAAGAAATCTTTCAGGGACGCTGTGCCCAACATACCCGTTCAAGAGAGGAGAAGCTCGGGGTTTTGCGCCCCCAGACGAAGAAAATCAACACACTTGTTGATTTTTTCACGCAGGGGGCTGCCTGCGTCATATTTATAGAGCGATTATCTAAAGATTGTTGTTGTGGTTTTGTCATTACTGAAGAGGTTTGTGATCTCAGAGGAAAGAATTCCTCCAGTCCAGGGTGTGTGAGCATGACCTCGATGGTCAGGCTAAGCACGGTGACAGCGCATCACGGGGGCCGGTTGTCTCCTATCTGGAGGGACGCTTTGAGGCCCTCAACATCTAACAATCATGCGTCAGTGGGGGGGCATGAGCTGGGTGCTGGCCGCCCGGCGCTGAGCCACGCCTGGGTCCCGCGGCTGCTTCGTGACCTCAGGGAGCACCCATGTCGCAAGCGGCAGTAATAACGCCGTGAGTTCTGGGGCCTTCGTCTCCTTGATGGCCTGTCTATGGGTGTCTGAAGTTCCACGCTCCGGGATTCCCTCGCGCACGCCAACGTCAGTGCGGCTGAGCACGAGAGCAGTGGGACCGGAGCAGTAGACGGAGAGCACCGGGAGGTGAGGGCTTGAATGGAGAAGAATAGGATCTGGGCGCGAGGCGCTGACGGACGGTGGGAGACAGGGTTCCAGGAGGAAGGGTCAACGTGCCCCAAAGCCAAGATCCAAAGGTTCCCGGATGGGGGGGGGGGGGTCTTCGACCAGCGAGCGCACCCCAGGAGGGTCCGAGCCCAAAGACGGACGGACGGACGGGATGAGGGGTTGAAGGAAGAGCCCTCCCCCGGCAGGTGTGTTTCCCCAGTACCTCTCACTGTCGTGTAGATCAGGACGGGACTGACGCATTCTCTTAGTGAGAGAAGTTCCCTGGCTGCTCAGGAAATAAATCATGCGATACCCCAGGAGGACTTTCAAATGGAAATGGAAATTGTAGCCCACAGAGGGAATCTTCGGAGGTGGCGGATGATTACTGTCCACCAGGGTATAAATGGAGGGTAGCATCGCCTCCATTAAGCCTTCCCCGCCCGCCTCTGGGACAAATATTTTCTGTCCGCGCCCCCGAAGCGCACAGCTCTGGACGGGGGTCTGGGACCGGCCACGGGGCGCCACGGCAGGTCCCGTCTGTGTCCCCCGCGGCTGCGCTGGGTCACGTGAGGGCGGCCGCCCGGCCCGCTTCACTCCTGGGATCCCTGATGACCCGCAATGGAAGCCTCACGTACCCCTCCTGGTTCCCTCTGTATAAATAAACCGAGTTTGAAATCTGGACTTCCTGAATTTCAGTTCAACATAGCCACACCATCTCCCATTTTAAGTTTCTGGAAAGAAACCGCTCAAACCATCAAAAATATAATTGGCTCTTGGATGGCAAGCTTGTTCGGAGCCAGAGTGATGCATCCCTCCCAGCCTTAGCACGGTGCCTGGCACGCGCGCATCCCATCAGGGTCTGCAGGAGGAACGCCGCGGGGCTGACGCTCATGTTCCCAACGCCCTCAGCTCCCCTCTGAATCGCCAGCCACTGGCCTCTTCCTGTGTGAAGAACCATAGGAATGTGCTCAGCTGCAGGGAAGCCGGGAAGTGGTGGGGATTGCATGTCCCCCCACCCCGGGACAACCCTCACTCAATCAAAGAGGGGGGTCAGTGAATGAAGGCTGCAGCTCTCGGGTCCTCCGCAGCCCAATGGGATCCTCTGCCACCCTATGGCGTCCTCCACTGCTCTGTGGGGTCCTCTGCTGCCCTATGGGGTCCTCTGCAGCCCTGTGGGGTCCTCTGCTGCCCTATGGGGTCCTCCACACCCTATGGGGTCCTCCGCAGCCCTATGGGGTCCTCCACAACTTTATGGGGTCCTCCACAGTTCTATGGAGTCCTCCACAGCCCTATGGGGTCCTCTATAGTCCTATGGGGTCCTCCACTGCCCTATGGGATCTTCTGCAGCCCTATGGGGTCCTCCACTGCCCTATGGGGTCCTCTGCAGCCCTATGGGGTCCTCCACAGCCCTATGGGGTCCTCTGCAGCCCTATAGGGTCCTCCAAAGTCCTATGGAGTCCTCTTCAGCCCTATGGGGTCCTCCACAGCCCTATGGGGTCCTCTGCAGCCCTATGGGGTCCTCCACAGCCCTATGGCATCCTCCGCAGCCCTATGGGGTCCTCTGCAGCTCTATGGGGTCCTCTATAGCCCTATGGGGTCCTCCACGGCCCTATGGGGTCCTCCACAGCCTTATAGGGCCCTGTACAGGACCAGCCCCGGTTGTCCATCAGTGCCTCCCATTCTGACATCACTCCCATCCCCACCCTTCATTCGGGTTCTCTGGGATCATCCTCTAAATGCACCCCCTGCACCCTTCTTGTCTCACCAGGTGTCTGCTTTCGGGGGTGGGGGGCCCCGACGGAGACAGGAGCTCAGCAGATACACGAGTACGTGTTGAAAGAATGAATGAACGCAAGGGGACGAGCGCGCGTGGGATGATGGAGAGAGGACGGGGTCTGCGCGCGAGCTCTGCACACCCCACGGTCTCCCCAGGCCGCTCTGGGACGGGGCCACCCCGGGGAGCCTGGACCCAGGTGGAGAGGACGCGGGCTCGGCGGGCGCGGCTCGTCACCGCCCGGGGGCCCCTGTCCCGCAGGTGTGGCTACACGGGGGGCCGGGCCCCGGGCCAGAGCTCGCGGCCACCTGGAGGCTAAGGGAAGTGGAGCCACGGATGATGGAGGAGGGAGAGGGACAGGTGTCCTCCACGCCACCGTGAGGCCGCGCGGGCGCGCGCTTGGAGCGGAGCCCGGCAAAAATAACGCGAGGCCCAGATAACTGGGTGGGAGAGGGGCCCGTGAGCGCGGGGCCGAACGAGGAGAGGCTGCGGCGCCTCTTCCAGATGGCTCCTTCCCACCCCCCACCCATTTTGATACGAGGACAGGAACGCATCATGTACCTGAAGGCGGAAACAGAAGGTTCCACCAAAGATTGGACGGAGAAAGCCAGACGCTGCGGAACAGCCAGCCTTCTCCGGGACCGGCTGTGAGCGCTGCTAAGAATAGACCCGGGCCAGGACGGAGTCTCTCTCCGCAGGAGTCTCGGGAACATTCTAAACTCGTGCGCCGAGCCCCCTCCGCTGCAGCCTGGCTGGGGGGCAGGGCGCAGGGACCCCGCCCTGCAGCTGCCTGTGCACCGGGGGCCGTCCTGGAGCCAGGCGGGTCGTCATTTGTGGGGGGGAAATGGCCTTTCCTTCCCGCGGCGGGCTCAGTCCCCCTGCGTGCCCTGAAGGACTCTAGTCACTGTGTATACAGCAAGGGTCTATTGCGTGCATCGTCTGTGCTCGCCGTGGGGGGACACAGGAGACAGAAGACACCCCTGCACTGCTGCCCTGGGAGATTGATTTGGAGACAGGAGACCACTGGATGGGGCAGGGAAGAGGATCCCAGGGAAGTCACCCCGGGTGGGGCAGGAGGCTGCTTTGGCCGGCCCAGCGGGGGCAGACGGGGGAGTGGGGCCCAGACGGGGAGACACCGGTCTCAGAGCCGGGGGGAGAGAGCTGCTGGGGTGTCCTCGGGCTCGGGCCTCCCAGGAGCCTGCTGGTGGTGCCCATGAAGCCAGCAGCAAAGCGGAGTAATAGGGCCACATGGCTGCACGGGGTGGGCAGGGACCCACTGGGCAGGGAGCGGGACGGGAAGGCGAGGGGGCGCCTGCGAGAAATTCGGCAATGAAAGCTGAGGTCAGGGTCGGGGTCCGTGGAACCCCAGGTCCGCGCGGCAGGCCTGTGGCGTTGGGGTCACCCGTGTCGCTAATGCTGTCGATTAAGAAGCACAACCCCCACCCCAAGTTGCACAGGCCCTGCTGTCCGGTCCTCCCCGGCTCAGGAAACGTACGGCCCGTCCGGCGTGTTTAGAAATAGAACTTCTCCTCCTTCCTCTCCTTCTCCTTCTCTTTCTTCTCCTTCTTCTCCTTCTCCTTCATCTCCTCCTTTTCCTCCTCCTTTTTTTTTTAAAAAAAACTTTATTTATTTTAGGGGCAGGGAGGGGCAGCGAGAGGGAAAGGGCCTTGAGCGGACTCCCCACTGAGCACAGAGCCTGATGCGGGGCTCAATCCTGCGACCCCAAGATCACACCTGACCTGAAACCCCAAGTCGGATGTTGAACTGACCCCACCTCGGCCCTTTGGGATTCCCGCTAGACCCCCTCCCTCTCCAGGCGCCCCCATCGGGGAGCTCTTCTTTGAGACTTGCTCCACTGACAAAATCCTGCTGTTGCAACAGGACAGGGGCCGGGGGGCTGAGTCTTCCGGAGCGTGGTTCACGATGCTGGGGTTGGGTCACGGATGTGGCCAGGCCCACAGTCTGCACAGGGGAGCGGAGCCGGGGTTTGACCCCAGGAGCCCTGGAGGGGTGGCGACAGGTGCTCAGCGGGGGCCTGGGGATGGCTCTGTGATGCTCGCTGCTGCTTGGGACCCCACGGTGGGTTGGACGGGGGCTCCCGCCGTCCGTGCATCTCAGGGCAGCGGGGTGGGGGGGCCTTGATGGGCGGCGGCGGCGGCGGCGGGTGTCTGTGGGCTCCCGGGGATGGCAGGGGAGGAAGGACACTGGGTCCCTCCGTGCCATCTTCAGGGGTGTTTCACGAGCCTTCTCTGCAGAAGGGATGTAGCAGGAGTCCCTCCCTCCGAGGGGAAGCTCGGTCTCTGGGGGGAGACAGGGAAATAAGTCAAGGTCTTGCAGGAATGCCATCTGCAAAGGCCGGAGCGAGCCGCAGTGACTCCGCTGTCATTTCCCCTGACAAAGGGCCCAGGCTCTCCCTGCCACCCCGCGGGGGACGGCCCCAGGAGGTGAGGCCACAGGGCCCTTACTCTTCACTATCCCGGGTGCCTTCTGGTTGGTGACACGGGACACAGGGCCGCGTCCATGCCAGCCTGACGGTCGCCGTCCGTCCGTGCCTCCAGGGCCCCGATCCGCGGGTCCCTCCCTCCTGAATTCTGTTTTGCCGCGTGGGACCCGGTGTGGGTCTCCTCTCCCGTCATCTTTTAAAAATCAAACTGTGTAAGCTGTTGGTCTCGCGCGTGGGCTGCTGCATTTTATTCATTTGAACACAGCATTTTTAATGACTCCGGTAGCCAGGGCTCCCCCTCCCCCCGGGCCCACAGAGAAGGGCCCTGTGTGGCCTCCGTGTGCCGTCGGGAGGACGCGCTGCCCGCTGCGGCCAGAGCTTTGCCCTTGACCTCACGGCGTTCTCCTTGGGCTGGGGTCGTGAGAAGGGGAGCCCTAGTTTGGTTTTGGGTTTTGTCTTTGATTTCGCGACATGCTGGGCGGTTCACAGGACTCTCGGTGACGCCGCATGACGCCCAGGGGCCTGCACAGCACTGACCGGTCCCGCTCGCTGGCAGCGTCAGAGGCCCTGGGCCAAGGCGGGAACAAACCCGCCTGTTTCTGGACTGTCTCTTCCTCCCTCGTCGCCGACAAGCCCCTTTGGCAGCGGAGAGTGTGTGTGGCCCTGGCGGGTGCTCGAGGCCTGGCTCTTTGCTGCCCAACTCACGGCAGCTGAACCCCTCGATGGGTTCCCCTGACTGTGCAGCCCTGTGCCCAGCCCCTGCTTCCCCGGGTCCATCAGCTTTATTTCTTTGCATGCTCTCCATTCGGTGTCTGCAAAGGCAGCCTCCCCTAGAAGCTGCTAGGCCGTGCAGGACCCCTTGGGGCCCCTTGGGATTCCCGTGAGACCCTGACCTTCTCCTGGAGGCCCCGGAAGCTGTCTGGGCCGTGCAGACCTCACCTGGGCCCCTCGGGATTCCCGCCAGACCCGGTCCTCCTCCTGGAGGCCTCAGTGGTCTCCTCTTCCGAGCTCCTCTGTTCTTTCTGACACTGGCCTGGCTTGACGGCACGCTGGCCTGCGCCCTGACCCGGCCGCCCTGCACTGCAAGGACCAGCGACCAGCCTCTTGAATCACTCTTGGGGTCCCCGGAACAGGAGGAGAGAACGCTACACGCTCGCTGTGGGGTCGACCGACTGATCAAATGATGGCTGGCCGGGCCTGTGGAGTGTGTAGCTGGGTGGCCTGGGGCCCTTCGGGGGTTTCCAAGATCACAGAGGGCAGGAGGATGAAGCTGCAGACCCTCCTAGGGCTCTCTTGCTTTGCAGGGTGGTCTCACGTTCAGGGCCCCGGAGCTGCAGGCCGGGGGACGGGGGCGTCTCAGTCCGCGCCCCCGCCGCCCACCAGCATGGTTTAGGGAACCCCCTGCCACTGACAGGGTCGCCATTGAACCGGGGGGGCCTCAGCATCTCAAGCCGCCTCGCGTGAGCCTAAGCAAACAGCACGTCGTGCTTGCTCTGCCTGTGGGTTGACACGCCTGGGGACGGCACCGTAAGTCTAACGGCCCCTCCTGAGGACGCTGCCATCCTACAGAATAGGTACTTGCTAGCGACGGTGGCGCAGTCCCTTACCTTGCTCGTCCTTATTAGACGACGGCCAGTGGGTTCACCACCCGCCTCTTCCTTTCCTTACGTGGGCTCCGCTTCTCCGCCGGCTCCCTCGCTGGTCTGCCGTGGACCCTGCCTCCTGCTCGGCGCGGCCTTGGGCAGGTGACAGCGCTCGTCTCCGCAGGTGGGCGCGGGGCGCGGGTGCCCGTGTGGGCGAGCGGCGCTAATGGACGGCCCCGGCCTTGCGGCTCTCTGCAGTATTCCCCGAAAGTAGATCATTATTCTGTATGGAATAAATAGTGTTATCGGGCTGATATGCTTAAGGCTAATGAGCCCATGTCTAGCATCTGAGAAGCCAGATAACAAGACATGTTTTTCTCCATTGGCTTCTATTGATGTATTAATTAATGAAACCCAAGATTCCCCTTTGAGCTGGAGGAGTGTTTAAATCACTCCTGAGCTGTTTGCAGCACATCTTCCCTCCTGCTCCAGACGCTGCGGGGGGCTGGGGGGGGCAGCCAGGTCTCCCTGTCCGGCCTGGCTCGGGGGGTGGAGCGGGGCCAGGTACCCCTGCCTGCGTCCCTCTGTTGTCATCGGGGCCAGCCGCGAGGGCCGCGGGGCCAGGCCTACCGTGGGGCCAGCCTCGAGCTTCCGCGTCCACTCGCCTCCTTTGACATTTCCGTGCCCTCGAAGGAGCCGCAGCCCAGGACCTCGCAAGCCGCTCCCTCGATGTTGACTAAACACCTGCCCACGAATGAGGTTGCGTGGATCCCGGGCGAGGCTATCCGCACGCCGTTGGCTGGTTTGTTTTGAGTGATCGTCTACTACTGCAAGTGACAGCATGGTAAATGTCACAGTGTTGGCATTAGATATGTTTGGGTTTAAGCCTGACTCTGGCACTTGGTATCTGTATAAACTCAGTCAAGTTGTTGAAAGTCTCTGAGCCTCAACTTCCTTGTCTGCGAAGCGGAGAGGAGGAGGAGGAGGAGGATGGTGACGACGGGGATGACAATGGGCACCCCCAACGGCTGCTGGTGAAGACGACGTGGCCTGGCTTGGGTCTCCGGGAAGAGACGCTGCGGAGAGCGCGCGGTGGAGGGGGACAGGGATGGTCCTGATCTGCTAACAGTGACAGCGTATCTTGTTAGATATGGAACCTGTGGGGGTGCCGGGCCGGCGCAGTCGGAGAAGGGTCGACTCCTGGTTTCGGCTCCGGTCACGACCTCGGGGTTTGTGGGATGAAGCCCCGCACCGGGCTCCGTGCTCAGTGCAGAGTCTGCTCGAATTCCGCCTCCCTCTCCCTCTGCCCTTCCCTGCCGCGTGCATGTGCGCAGCGTGCTCTCCCTCTCCCTCAAACCAACCTTTAAAAATAAGAATAAATAAATATGAAATGGCGGAAAAGGGATCGGTGGAAAACCACTCCTTAGAAGAGTGACGTTGCATTATTTTTCAGTCTTCGTCGTGACTGTAGCTTCTCTGAGTCTGTCAAGAACATACCTTAAAGGACCCGCCCCCGATCCTTAAAGCCAGCGTGCGGTCAGCCGTGCAAAGGTGAAGGGCGTTCGGAGAAAGAAAGAAAAGTTGTTTTCTTTCTAAGTGAGTGGCTTACACTTCTTTCAACGGCCCTGCTAGAACATTCGTGCGCATGTTTGCCCCCAGAAGTGACCACGTACCCCGTACCTGCAGGTAGACATGTAGCCCCGCTCCCCATAACTATGCACCCCTCGTGCCCCAGAGGTGACCGTGGACCCCCATGTCTCATAGATCACCAGGTACCTCTGTGCCCTGTGGTAAGCATGCACCTGTGGGTAACCAGGTACCCCATGGGTAAGCATGCACCTGGGTAACCACACACCCTGTGGGTAATCATGCACCCGCAGTAACCAGGCACCTGTGGGTAAGAATGCACCTGTGGGTAACCATGCACCTGTGGGTAACCACACACCCCGTGGGTAACCAGGCACCTGTGGGTAACCAGGCATCTCGTAGGTAACCAGGCACCTGTGGGTAAACATGCACCCATGGGTAACCAGGCTCCTGCAGGTAACCAGGCACCCGTGGATAACCAGGCACCCAGGTAACCAGGCACTCTGTGGGTAACCAGGCCCCCGTGATTGACCATGCACCCCGTGGGTAGCCACGCACCCTGGGGGTAACCAGGCACCCAGGTAACCAGGCACTCTGTGGGTAACCAGGCCCCCGTGAGTGACCATGCACCCCGTGGGTAGCCACGTACCCCGTGGGTAACCAGACACCCCATGGGTAGCCACGCACCCCTGCACACCACACACCCGGTCCAAACCTACAGTCAAGGGAAAGTTCATTGCCCTCTGCTCTCTCCCCCGTGGGAGGTCCCGACCCTGCAGCCGTCCCCTCCCTCCCGAGAGAGCAAGGCAGCCACAGGGCCGGGAGCAGGGTAAGCGGTCACAGGTCGCACTGTCTGTGGTCACGGGTGGCGCCGTGCAGCACCGTGGTGGGAAGCGCGCCTTGCGGGCCCCGGACCCTCCGTGGCGAACCTCCGTGTGCGCCCCTGTCCCCCGGATCCCCACTGACAGCGGCCGGAGGACCCGCCATGGGCCCCATTGGCCTCCCGCCCGGGCTCCCGCAGGGGTGCTCAGCGCCTGTCGGCCGTCACTGGCCACGGCCGGGCGGCCACCCGCTCCCTCCTGGCCTTCCACATCCTCATGCCTAATGTTTTGTGACTCAGATTCTACTCTACCTCGAATCAATAGCCACTTAGAATTAAAATTCGAGCCGAACTATAAAACCATAAAAGCCCCTGATTATTTCATTAGTAATTTGCTAATTGGCATTAGATATTTAATTACACATTCCAAATATTTGATGAATGATTTCAGCTCCACACAGAGAGCCGGCGACGGGGAGTACGGCTCCGAGGGGTGCGTCGCAGCGGGTGTGCGCGTCCTTGTGTGTCCCAAGCCCCAAGCCGGAGAGAACTCGCCTAAGGCCGCGCCCCGCGGCCTGAGCCCACGCTGCCCCCAGGCCGCCTCCAGCAGCAGCACTTTCTGCTCACCCTTCTCTCCCGGAGACACTCTCTTTTCTGCCTTGATCTGCTTCCCACAACAGAAGGTGATCCCCCCTCCCTCTCAGCCTCCGGATGGGCTGGTTTTTGAGGTGGACCCAGGAGCCCACTCCGTCCCCCTCACCCCTCTCCCGCCCCGTCCCTTGTCCTGCTTCCTCCCCGCAGCCGGCCCTGTCTGCATTGGACACCAGATGGCCCCCACAACCTTCTTAGAATGGATTTGCATTACATACCACTCCGTCTCTGGCTCCCTCCCTTTAGGTGTGGGAGTGCTGTTTCTCTAGAAAAAAAAAAAAAAAGATAATTTCAGTACATGAAAAAAATGCACAAATGTTCATTTCTGTTTCTTCTGGGATTCTTCTGACGATAAGTGGGCACTGAATTCATGCAGCCCCAGAAGCGTGTCCTGGCTCCTCGACTGTGCCTGGGACCCCCAGGCTCCTGGGCACCAGCCTAGTGCACCCAGAGTCTCCGTGGGATGGTTCATTCCTACGCGGGATAGAAAGAAATATATTTCGAGCTAGGTGTGTTCTCCGTCTGCCCGGCCCTCCGCGGACATCGGCTTGTCTCCCTGGGGTGTGGACGGGCCGACAGCTAGCCTGGACCCAAGGAGCCGACCCGCACAGCTGCTCACCCTATAGCAGAGCAAGGGGAGAGCGAGATACATTTTTCACGATCTGCATGTCGGATCCTCTGTTACTGTCCTAACAGATCATGGGAGGCCGTTTGTGGGGCTTCCAGTGACCAGTGCAGGGGAACCCAGGGAGGATGAGCAGGTCCTGCCGGAGGGGAGGGGAAATAGCAGCCCACCCAGGCCAGGAACCCCGAAACCCACAGTCAGACAGAGAATGCAGGTAGCTCTTAAAGGGCCGGCGGGCCCCACCAGGTACGAGCTCTGCGCCCACCACCTCCTCCAGCTTCGTTTCTCACTTGCACAGAGGTGTGTCGTCGGGAATTCAATTAACGACTCCGATCGCCCTTCCCTGAGAGATGCAGATGCCCGCGTCTTCCCGAGCAGACGTGCTGCAAATCCAGCGGGGCGGTCGCTGGTGCTGGGCTGTCTGCGGGGAGGCGCAGCGCAAGCTCCGGGACCCTCCTGCGTCTGTTCCCCATCACCCTTGGGAAGCTGGGGGGGGGCAGGGATGAAGGGAACCAACCGCGCTGGGCATTCGCCCCGGGTCCACTCCTAATTGGATCTTGAGACCATCGCTTCACCTCTCAGGTGGCTCACTTAGGAAATCGTAAAATAGGGGCAGCGCTCCCTGCCCAGCTGCCCGCTGCTGCAGATGAGGTCTTGGAAAAGTCACAAGCGCCAGGCCCAGGAAGGGCAGGGAAGTGGAGGGGGCGGCGGATGTTGGCTCACTGGGTCATTAGCTTTCCCACTCCTTATCTGGCTGCTGAGCTCTAAAATTTATCTGTATTTTAACCAGCCTGTGTAAATAGATATACCAGTTTTTACGAGAAGCTGCCTCAAATCCCTTTGGAAATAGAGTGGGTATAAAATAAAAACCAATAAAGTAATTTCTCAGTAGAAATCCAGCTGCAGTGATCAACACAAAGGAGCCCCCTCTACTCCTCTCTGGGCCTGGAGCCGCCTGGAAACGGCGATGCTTCCGGAATCATGAAGTTTGTCCTGTGTCTGGAACTCCTGCGAGTGTCACGGAGGAGGAGAAGGCGCGAGTCTGCACGCGTCCACCTTCAGGCGTGTCCCCGCGGGGCGGAGTCTGGGCTGCAAGCCCTGGCCTCATTTCTGACCTGGCCTCCATCCACACCGTGGCCCCGGACCCCCCCCCCCCCCCCGGCCTGAGCATCCTCACCCCGACCCTGACCCCTCAGGCCCCTCTTTCTGGACTGCGCCAGGATTCCTACTACTTCCCAGACCCTTGCAAGAATCAGCTCTCACTGGCTCAAGATCGATGTTTAACAACCGAATAAAAGAGAAAATCCCACAGTTTAATTGGAAACAAAGGATGGTCTCTAGAAAGAGCTTTATCACCTGGGTAAATCTCAAAGTCAAGGTGTGACGGGCCTGATGGACTGGGGGAGTTGACTCGCTTGGCCTGGCTTACGGCCCTCTGCTTTCCACCCCATAGGAGACCCTGAGGACCAACGACGGGGCCCAGGGCCGGCTCCTGCGGGAAGCCTTTCTGGATCGCAGGGACCCTGCCACTCCGCTCTCGGCACTCACCCCCTCTCTTGGGTAATGTCAGCTGCGTACATGCTCCTTCCTTCCTCTCAAGGGACCGACGAGACCCGAGCCTTCCTCGGTGTTTGCCCCCCCCCCCTCACCCCGGCCAAAGGCCTGGCACAGGTGGGGTGCTCGGTGACGACTCGGTTTTGAATGAGAGGATGGATGAAGCAGGTGCAGATGTTGTCTTCGAGGCTGCGAACGGAAGAGCCCCTTGTATTTCGGGAGGCCACCGACTCCCCTAGAGAGGGCACAGTGAGGCTGGCCCTACGCGTGCTCCCTGTCAAAGCTTTCGCCTCTGGACCTAGATGCTGTGCAGAAGAAGGTGGTGAGAGGGGCATCTGCAGAGAAGGCATTTCTGGAAAGGGCAAAGCAAGGAGTCCATGTCCCCTGATGGCGAAAGCAGCCGTGGCCCTTGGGGCTGGCCCCCCATTTTTTTTTGAAGATTTATTTATTTATTTATTTACTTATTTCCTTATTTATTATAGACATGGGGGTGGGCAGAGACACAGGCAGAGGGAGAAACAGGCTCCATGCAGGGAGCCCGACATGGGACTCGATCCTGGGACTTGAGGATCACGCCCTGGGCCAAAGGCAGGCACCAAACCACTGAGCCACCCAGGGATCCCCCTGGCCCCCCATTTGGACAAGCTCAGGACAATGGTCACTGGTGACTGAGGCCAAACAGCAGCCCAAGGACCCTTTCCTTTCCAGGCGGTGTTTCCAACTTTGCATCCTTACCTTTAGGATCTTGGAGCTTCTCGAGTGCCTTTCCACCCCAAGACCAGCCCCTTGGATTTGGGAGCTTGAGGGGTGGAGGAGAACCTGGGGTGTCAGGCAGGGGGAGGGGGGACCCCCAGAGAAGGAGGTGAGTCTGCAGAGGGGTAATGCCTCATCCCAGATCACCTCGTGTGTGGGTCCACCTCTTCCACCCCAACTTGTGCACATGCACAGGGTCGCCGTCCAGGCGATCTTGGCAGACAAGAGGGCATCGTGTTCCCCAGGTCCTGTGAACACGCACGCACACGCATACTCATGCTCACACGCGTACCCCGGGGTCATAGAGAAGATGAAGCCAACCACGTGACCTGGTCCCTTAAAACACCCGCCCTATTTGCTTGCTCCCTTCCTCGCTTGCTCCCTTCCTCGGGCACGTGCCCACTGCCGAGGAGCAGGTGGTCAGGCACTGTGCCGGGGGGGGGGGGGCAAAGAGGGGGCGTTGTCTCTGCTGTCAGGAAACCCACAGCCTGGCGGGGGAGACACGCATCCATCCATCAGTCAGACGCACACCGATCGCCAGTGCAGTGACCACCTTTGGTAGGAGGGGAAGGAGAAGACGCTTGGGGGGAGGTGAACAGAGTATGACGTTGCCTGACCCGGCTTTGGGGCGGGGGGAGGTCGGCGTCCGCCCTCCCAGCCCAACCCGGATACGCCAGAGGAAGGTCATGGAGAGACAGAAGGGACTGGAGTCATTGCTGCCTTCAAAGGAGACGCGTTTGCTTGTGAGCGTAGGTGACACTATTCACGTCCGCGAGGAACGACATGTGCTTTGTTCCAGAGGCTGAAACTCGGAGAAGATGGCCTGGCGGGGGACAGTGCAGCGGCGGAGCCCGAGGACGGGCCCGCGGCCTCGCCTGTGCTGGGCAGCGGGGCCGCCGCCACGGAGTCTGGGGTCGGGGGGACGGGACCTGCTGCAGGTCGCTAAGTGCTACGATTTATTGATTGGAGTCGCTCGGGTGTCAATGAAGTTCAGGAAGGCCCGGCTTCCTGGTGCTGAGGGAAACGTGAGCTCCGCGGTCGTGGGAAGGAGCGCGAAATGCACCCCTAAGCCTTAACGGGTCTGCTCTGTGACAGCGCAGGGGGGCTCTGCTCCCCCTGCCCCCCGCCCCCGCCTCCAGGGGACCGTCCTGCCCCCTTAATGGAGCCCAACACCCAGGCGTCCTCCGGTCAAGGGATGCTTTGGGTGGAGGTGAAAGGGAGTTTGAGGGGAACAGGGCTTGGCCGACTGTGAAAGTCAGATGGAAATAAAGAGACACAGAAGCTCCCGAATTTGGCCGGAGCCGGAAGTCCTAAGCCCCGAGCCTCTCGGGAAAGATTCTGGACCTGCCCCAAGTCACGAGGCTGGGGCTGGGCTGATGCTGACTTGACATCTGGATTACATTAAGGCCAAGAACCGGGCCTGGGGAACCTCTCCGTTTGGTTTTACGGTACTAACAACTACCGTAAAGGTCTTAAAATCCCAACGCCAGTTAGATTTTAAAGAGGGGAGGGAAAAAAAATCAGGATTCTAGGACGGTTTTAAACAAAACCTTTTATTAAACCTGAGTACGTTCAGCAACCGGCGCTAATGGCTACAAAGTGTGGACAAGTGGGTGCCCCGCTGACCTGCTTCACTGAAGGGCCCACAAGCCTTTGTGACAAGCGTGGGGCTGCTGTCATCCCCGGGTGGGGCCGAGACACTCGAGGCCGCTTGTCTTAAAAGGTTCTGAAGACGGTGCCCCACGGCGTCGGTGCCGGGGCTCAGGCTCTGCGGAGGCTCCGAGCACAGACCCCCGGCTCCGGCCTGCGGCTGCTCATCGCAATTTCTTATTCCGAGCTCTTCGGGGGCGAACTAATAAAGGCCACTGTTGTCGGGAGCCCCGCCGGCTCCAAATCAGCCAGCGGCTCCGTCGGGGGCCGGCGTGGGGGTGCGCTTCGACTCAGTACCTCGAGGCCGGCCCCACGGAGCGGGTGGGGGGCGGCGAGGGTGCCCCCGGTTGCGAAGGGCACATCTGGCAGAGGTGGGCGGGCAGGATGCGCCCTCAGGCCCGCACCGGGGCTGGACGGGCCAAGGACGCAGCCGTGGCCTTGGTGCCTCCCCGCAGAGCTCCATTCCGACGAGTCCTTTCCGCTTCCTCCTTAACTCAGGACCATATTTCTGAGGTCCCAAGTGACACATCGGACTCATTAAGGCTTCTTAATTCCCACATGAATTATTGCTGGAAGGGTCTGGAGGCCCAGCATCTCGCCTTATTACACCTGTAGTTATGAGCAGTAACTATGGCCTTTATTGCAGCAGTCAGCGCCAGCCATTAAACTCGAGGCATGAAAATGATTATTTCACCCCCAAATCTACTCACCACTGGCACACGTCCACGCATGTGCTCACGCCAGCCCCCGGAGCCCCGGCCCCGCCCGCCCCGGCCCCGGCAATGGCTCCGCGGGGCCCCACCGGCCCCTTCCCGCGTGGCCGTGGGCGCGGCGCTGGCCGGCGTTTCAATGAGCAGAGGCAGGCCAAGGCGGCCACCGAGGGCGCCTTCCGTCCCTGCGGCAGCGGGCAGGGCTACACCCTCCGTGTTTAGCTCGGGGCTAAACACGCCCTGCGCCAGGCAGAAGCAGCCTCTCATTTTTCTCAATGAAAGTCCTGCCAGTCAAACGCGCTCCCGGCTCCACGGAAGAGGCATAGGCATGCAGGAGCGTGGGAGCCCCGGCCTCGACGGAGGAGGCGCTGGCCCGGCGGCGGCGGAGAGCTTGGGGAACACCTCCGAGGCCGCCCTGGCGGCTGCTTCATTTTCGGGTTCCTGGTCCCCCCCACCCCCAGCCTCCCCCAGCCTCACCCCCAGAACAAGGAAATCGTCCCCCTTTCTACCCGGAGGGGTTCTGAAAGGCTCGGGCATCTGAATACTAACACCGCCCCGGGGTGCAGCGCTAGCAATGACCCTGGACGCCTCCTCCGGCTTCCGGGCTGGGCCCCCGGATGACCAGGTGAAAAGCCAGGGGGCAAGTGGCCCCGCAGTGGGGGGGACCCCCGAGACTGTGTGGGTGTGGGTAGGTGGGTCTGGGTGTGGGTAGGGAGGTGTGGGTGTGGGTGGGCAGGTGTAGGTGGGTGAGTGTGGGTATAGGTGTAGGTAGGGAGGTGTGGGTGTAGGTGGGTGGATGTAGGTGTAGGTGGATGGGTGTAGGTGGGTGGGTGTGGGTGTAGGTGAGTGGGTGTGGGTGTGGGTGTGGTGGTGTGGGTGTGGGTGGGTGGGTGTGAGTGTAGGTGGGTGGGTGTAGGTGAGTGGGTGTGGGTGTGGTGGTGTGGGTGTGGGTGGGTGGGTGTGAGTGTAGGTGGGTGGGTGTAGGTGTAGGTAGGGAGGTGTGGGTGTAGGTGGGTGAGTGTGGGTGTAGGTAGGGAGGTGTGAGTGTAGGTGGGTGGGTGTGGGTGTGGGTGAGTGGGTGTGGGTGTGGGTGAGTGGGT